>NC_088870.1:20109391-20324481 GCF_032884065.1 Artemia franciscana
GTGAAAAAGTCTTTTCTAAAATGACGTCTTACATATGACTCATAGAAATAGTAGATAGACTAGCTAGAATTAAACTTTCACTGTTCTATCTACTATTGATATCTATTTATTGAATAGTGAAAAAGTCTTTTCTAAAATGACGTCTTGCATATGACTCATAGAAATAGTAGATAGACTAGCTAGAATCAAACTTTCACTGTTCTATCTACTATTGATATCTATTTATTGAATAGTGAAAAAGTCTTTTCTAAAATGACGTCTTGCATATGACTCATAGAAATAGTAGATAGACTAGCTAGAATCAAACTTTCACTGTTCTATCTACTATTGATATCTATTTATTGAATAGTGAAAAAGTCTTTTCTAAAATGACGTCTTGCATATGACTCATAGAAATAGTAGATAGACTAGCTAGAATCAAACTTTCACTGTTCTATCTACTATTGATATCTATTTATTGAATAGTGAAAAAGTCTTTTCTAAAATGACGTCTTGCATATGACTCATAGAAATAGTAGATAGACTAGCTAGAATCAAACTTTCACTGTTCTATCTACTATTGATATCTATTTATTGAATAGTGAAAAAGTCTTTTCTAAAATGACGTCTTGCATATGACTCATAGAAATAGTAGATAGACTAGCTAGAATCAAACTTTCACTGTTCTATCTACTATTGATATCTATTTATTGAATAGTGAAAAAGTCTTTTCTAAAATGACGTCTTGCATATGACTCATAGAAATAGTAGATAGACTAGCTAGAATCAAACTTTCACTGTTCTATCTACTATTGATATCTATTTATTGAATAGTGAAAAAGTCTTTTCTAAAATGACGTCTTGCATATGACTCATAGAAATAGTAGATAGACTAGCTAGAATCAAACTTTCACTGTTCTATCTACTATTGATATCTATTTATTGAATAGTGAAAAAGTCTTTTCTAAAATGACGTCTTGCATATGACTCATAGAAATAGTAGATAGACTAGCTAGAATCAAACTTTCACTGTTCTATCTACTATTGATATCTATTTATTGAATAGTGAAAAAGTCTTTTCTAAAATGACGTCTTGCATATGACTCATAGAAATAGTAGATAGACTAGCTAGAATCAAACTTTCACTGTTCTATCTACTATTGATATCTATTTATTGAATAGTGAAAAAGTCTTTTCTAAAATGACGTCTTGCATATGACTCATAGAAATAGTAGATAGACTAGCTAGAATCAAACTTTCACTGTTCTATCTACTATTGATATCTATTTATTGAATAGTGAAAAAGTCTTTTCTAAAATGACGTCTTGCATATGACTCATAGAAATAGTAGATAGACTAGCTAGAATCAAACTTTCACTGTTCTATCTACTATTGATATCTATTTATTGAATAGTGAAAAAGTCTTTTCTAAAATGACGTCTTGCATATGACTCATAGAAATAGTAGATAGACTAGCTAGAATCAAACTTTCACTGTTCTATCTACTATTGATATCTATTTATTGAATAGTGAAAAAGTCTTTTCTAAAATGACGTCTTGCATATGACTCATAGAAATAGTAGATAGACTAGCTAGAATCAAACTTTCACTGTTCTATCTACTATTGATATCTATTTATTGAATAGTGAAAAAGTCTTTTCTAAAATGACGTCTTGCATATGACTCATAGAAATAGTAGATAGACTAGCTAGAATCAAACTTTCACTGTTCTATCTACTATTGATATCTATTTATTGAATAGTGAAAAAGTCTTTTCTAAAATGACGTCTTGCATATGACTCATAGAAATAGTAGATAGACTAGCTAGAATCAAACTTTCACTGTTCTATCTACTATTGATATCTATTTATTGAATAGTGAAAAAGTCTTTTCTAAAATGACGTCTTGCATATGACTCATAGAAATAGTAGATAGACTAGCTAGAATCAAACTTTCACTGTTCTATCTACTATTGATATCTATTTATTGAATAGTGAAAAAGTCTTTTCTAAAATGACGTCTTGCATATGACTCATAGAAATAGTAGATAGACTAGCTAGAATCAAACTTTCACTGTTCTATCTACTATTGATATCTATTTATTGAATAGTGAAAAAGTCTTTTCTAAAATGACGTCTTGCATATGACTCATAGAAATAGTAGATAGACTAGCTAGAATCAAACTTTCACTGTTCTATCTACTATTGATATCTATTTATTGAATAGTGAAAAAGTCTTTTCTAAAATGACGTCTTGCATATGACTCATAGAAATAGTAGATAGACTAGCTAGAATCAAACTTTCACTGTTCTATCTACTATTGATATCTATTTATTGAATAGTGAAAAAGTCTTTTCTAAAATGACGTCTTGCATATGACTCATAGAAATAGTAGATAGACTAGCTAGAATCAAACTTTCACTGTTCTATCTACTATTGATATCTATTTATTGAATAGTGAAAAAGTCTTTTCTAAAATGACGTCTTGCATATGACTCATAGAAATAGTAGATAGACTAGCTAGAATCAAACTTTCACTGTTCTATCTACTATTGATATCTATTTATTGAATAGTGAAAAAGTCTTTTCTAAAATGACGTCTTGCATATGACTCATAGAAATAGTAGATAGACTAGCTAGAATCAAACTTTCACTGTTCTATCTACTATTGATATCTATTTATTGAATAGTGAAAAAGTCTTTTCTAAAATGACGTCTTGCATATGACTCATAGAAATAGTAGATAGACTAGCTAGAATCAAACTTTCACTGTTCTATCTACTATTGATATCTATTTATTGAATAGTGAAAAAGTCTTTTCTAAAATGACGTCTTGTATATGACTCATAGAAATAGTAGATAGACTAGCTAGAATCAAACTTTCACTGTTCTATCTACTATTGATATCTATTTATTGAATAGTGAAAAAGTCTTTTCTAAAATGACGTCTTGCATATGACTCATAGAAATAGTAGATAGACTAGCTAGAATCAAACTTTCACTGTTCTATCTACTATTGATATCTATTTATTGAATAGTGAAAAAGTCTTTTCTAAAATGACGTCTTGCATATGACTCATAGAAATAGTAGATAGACTAGCTAGAATCAAACTTTCACTGTTCTATCTACTATTGATATCTATTTATTGAATAGTGAAAAAGTCTTTTCTAAAATGACGTCTTGCATATGACTCATAGAAATAGTAGATAGACTAGCTAGAATCAAACTTTCACTGTTCTATCTACTATTGATATCTATTTATTGAATAGTGAAAAAGTCTTTTCTAAAATGACGTCTTGCATATGACTCATAGAAATAGTAGATAGACTAGCTAGAATCAAACTTTCACTGTTCTATCTACTATTGATATCTATTTATTGAATAGTGAAAAAGTCTTTTCTAAAATGACGTCTTGCATATGACTCATAGAAATAGTAGATAGACTAGCTAAAATCAAACTTTCACTGTTCTATCTACTATTGATATCTATTTATTGAATAGTGAAAAAGTCTTTTCTAAAATGACGTCTTGCATATGACTCATAGAAATAGTAGATAGACTAGCTAGAATCAAACTTTCACTGTTCTATCTACTATTGATATCTATTTATTGAATAGTGAAAAAGTCTTTTCTAAAATGACGTCTTGCATATGACTCATAGAAATAGTAGATAGACTAGCTAGAATCAAACTTTCACTGTTCTATCTACTATTGATATCTATTTATTGAATAGTGAAAAAGTCTTTTCTAAAATGACGTCTTGCATATGACTCATAGAAATAGTAGATAGACTAGCTAGAATCAAACTTTCACTGTTCTATCTACTATTGATATCTATTTATTGAATAGTGAAAAAGTCTTTTCTAAAATGACGTCTTGCATATGACTCATAGAAATAGTAGATAGACTAGCTAAAATCAAACTTTCACTGTTCTATCTACTATTGATATATATTTATTGAATAGTGAAAAAGTCTTTTCTAAAATGACGTCTTGCATATGACTCATAGAAATAGTAGATAGACTAGCTAGAATCAAACTTTCACTGTTCTATCTACTATTGATATCTATTTATTGAATAGTGAAAAAGTCTTTTCTAAAATGACGTCTTGCATATGACTCATAGAAATAGTAGATAGACTAGCTAGAATCAAACTTTCACTGTTCTATCTACTATTGATATCTATTTATTGAATAGTGAAAAAGTCTTTTCTAAAATGACGTCTTGCATATGACTCATAGAAATAGTAGATAGACTAGCTAGAATCAAACTTTCACTGTTCTATCTACTATTGATATCTATTTATTGAATAGTGAAAAAGTCTTTTCTAGAATGACGTCTTGCATATGACTCATAGAAATAGTAGATAGACTAGCTAGAATCAAACTTTCACTGTTCTATCTACTATTGATATCTATTTATTGAATAGTGAAAAAGTCTTTTCTAAAATGACGTCTTGCATATGACTCATAGAAATAGTAGATAGACTAGCTAGAATAAAACTTTCACTGTTCTATCTACTATTGATATCTATTTATTGAATAGTGAAAAAGTCTTTTCTAAAATGACGTCTTGCATATGACTCATAGAAATAGTAGATAGACTAGTTAGAATCAAACTTTCACTGTTCTATCTACTATTGATATCTATTTATTGAATAGTGAAAAAGTCTTTTCTAAAATGACGTCTTGCATATGACTCATAGAAATAGTAGATAGACTAGCTAGAATCAAACTTTCACTGTTCTATCTACTATTGATATCTATTTATTGAATAGTCAAAAAGTCTTTTCTAAAATGACGTCTTGCATATGACTCATAGAAATAGTAGATAGACTAGCTAGAATCAAACTTTCACTGTTCTATCTACTATTGATATCTATTTATTCAATAGTGAAAAAGTCTTTTCTAAAATGACGTCTTGCATATGACTCATAGAAATAGTAGATAGACTAGCTAGAATCAAACTTTCACTGTTCTATCTACTATTGATATCTATTTATTGAATAGTGAAAAAGTCTTTTCTAAAATGACGTCTTGCATATGACTCATAGAAATAGTAGATAGACTAGCTAGAATCAAACTTTCACTGTTCTCTCTACTATTGATATCTATTTATTGAATAGTGAAAAAGTCTTTTCTAAAATGACGTCTTGCATATGACTCATAGAAATAGTAGATAGACTAGCTAGAATCAAACTTTCACTGTTCTATCTACTATTGATATCTATTTATTGAATAGTGAAAAAGTCTTTTCTAAAATGACGTCTTGCATATGACTCATAGAAATAGTAGATAGACTAGCTAGAATCAAACTTTCACTGTTCTATCTACTATTGATATCTATTTATTGAATAGTGAAAAAGTCTTTTCTAAAATGACGTCTTGCATATGACTCATAGAAATAGTAGATAGACTAGCTAGAATCAAACTTTCACTGTTCTATCTACTATTGATATCTATTTATTGAATAGTGAAAAAGTCTTTTCTAAAATGACGTCTTGCATATGACTCATAGAAATAGTAGATAGACTAGCTAGAATCAAACTTTCACTGTTCTATCTACTATTGATATCTATTTATTGAATAGTGAAAAAGTCTTTTCTAAAATGACGTCTTGCATATGACTCATAGAAATAGTAGATAGACTAGCTAGAATCAAACTTTCACTGTTCTATCTACTATTGATATCTATTTATTGAATAGTGAAAAAGTCTTTTCTAAAATGACGTCTTGCATATGACTCATAGAAATAGTAGATAGACTAGCTAGAATCAAACTTTTACTGTTCTATCTACTATTGATATCTATTTATTGAATAGTGAAAAAGTCTTTTCTAAAATGACGTCTTGCATATGACTCATAGAAATAGTAGATAGACTAGCTAGAATCAAACTTTCACTGTTCTATCTACTATTGATATCTATTTATTGAATAGTGAAAAAGTCTTTTCTAAAATGACGTCTTGCATATGACTCATAGAAATAGTAGATAGACTAGCTAGAATCAAACTTTCACTGTTCTATCTACTATTGATATCTATTTATTGAATAGTGAAAAAGTCTTTTCTAAAATGACGTCTTGCATATGACTCATAGAAATAGTAGATAGACTAGCTAGAATCAAACTTTCACTGTTCTATCTACTATTGATATCTATTTATTGAATAGTGAAAAAGTCTTTTCTAAAATGACGTCTTGCATATGACTCATAGAAATAGTAGATAGACTAGCTAGAATCAAACTTTCACTGTTCTATCTACTATTGATATCTATTTATTGAATAGTGAAAAAGTCTTTTCTAAAATGACGTCTTGCATATGACTCATAGAAATAGTAGATAGACTAGCTAGAATCAAACTTTCACTGTTCTATCTACTATTGATATCTATTTATTGAATAGTGAAAAAGTCTTTTCTAAAATGACGTCTTGCATATGACTCATAGAAATAGTAGATAGACTAGCTAGAATCAAACTTTCACTGTTCTATCTACTATTGATATCTATTTATTGAATAGTGAAAAAGTCTTTTCTAAAATGACGTCTTGCATATGACTCATAGAAATAGTAGATAGACTAGCTAGAATCAAACTTTCACTGTTCTATCTACTATTGATATCTATTTATTGAATAGTAAAAAAGTCTTTTCTAAAATGACGTCTTGCATATGACTCATAGAAATAGTAGATAGACTAGCTAGAATCAAACTTTCACTGTTCTATCTACTATTGATATCTATTTATTGAATAGTGAAAAAGTCTTTTCTAAAATGACATCTTGCATATGACTCATAGAAATAGTAGATAGACTAGCTAGAATCAAACTTTCACTGTTCTATCTACTATTGATATCTATTTATTGAATAGTGAAAAAGTCTTTTCTAAAATGACGTCTTGCATATGACTCATAGAAATAGTAGATAGACTAGCTAGAATCAAACTTTCACTGTTCTATCTACTATTGATATCTATTTATTGAATAGTGAAAAAGTCTTTTCTAAAATGACGTCTTGCATATGACTCATAGAAATAGTAGATAGACTAGCTAGAATCAAACTTTCACTGTTCTATCTACTATTGATATCTATTTATTGAATAGTGAAAAAGTCTTTTCTAAAATGACGTCTTGCATATGACTCATAGAAATAGTAGATAGACTAGCTAGAATCAAACTTTCACTGTTCTATCTACTATTGATATCTATTTATTGAATAGTGAAAAAGTCTTTTCTAAAATGACGTCTTGCATATGACTCATAGAAATAGTAGATAGACTAGCTAGAATCAAACTTTCACTGTTCTATCTACTATTGATATCTATTTATTGAATAGTGAAAAAGTCTTTTCTAAAATGACGTCTTGCATATGACTCATAGAAATAGTAGATAGACTAGCTAGAATCAAACTTTCACTGTTCTATCTACTATTGATATCTATTTATTGAATAGTGAAAAAGTCTTTTCTAAAATGACGTCTTGCATATGACTCATAGAAATAGTAGATAGACTAGCTAGAATCAAACTTTCACTGTTCTATCTACTATCGATATCTATTTATTGAATAGTGAAAAAGTCTTTTCTAAAATGACGTCTTGCATATGACTCATAGAAATAGTAGATAGACTAGCTAGAATCAAACTTTCACTGTTCTATCTACTATTGATATCTATTTATTGAATAGTGAAAAAGTCTTTTCTAAAATGACGTCTTGCATATGACTCATAGAAATAGTAGATAGACTAGCTAGAATCAAACTTTCACTGTTCTATCTACTATTGATATCTATTTATTGAATAGTGAAAAAGTCTTTTCTAAAATGACGTCTTGCATATGACTCATAGAAATAGTAGATAGACTAGCTAGAATCAAACTTTCACTGTTCTATCTACTATTGATATCTATTTATTGAATAGTGAAAAAGTCTTTTCTAAAATGACGTCTTGCATATGACTCATAGAAATAGTAGATAGACTAGCTAGAATCAAACTTTCACTGTTCTATCTACTATTGATATCTATTTATTGAATAGTGAAAAAGTCTTTTCTAAAATGACGTCTTGCATATGACTCATAGAAATAGTAGATAGACTAGCTAGAATCAAACTTTCACTGTTCTATCTACTATTGATATCTATTTATTGAATAGTGAAAAAGTCTTTTCTAAAATGACGTCTTGCATATGACTAATAGAAATAGTAAATAGACTAGCTAGAATCAAACTTTCACTGTTCTATCTACTATTGATATCTATTTATTGAATAGTGAAAAAGTCTTTTCTAAAATGACGTCTTGCATATGACTCATAGAAATAGTAGATCGACTAGCTAGAATCAAACTTTCACTGTTCTATCTACTATTGATATCTATTTATTGAATAGTGAAAAAGTCTTTTCTAAAATGACGTCTTGCATATGACTAATAGAAATAGTAGATAGACTAGCTAGAATCAAACTTTCACTGTTCTATCTACTATTGATATCTATTTATTGAATAGTGAAAAAGTCTTTTCTAAAATGACGTCTTGCATATGACTCATAGAAATAGTAGATAGACTAGCTAGAATCAAACTTTCACTGTTCTATCTACTATTGATATCTATTTATTGAATAGTGAAAAAATCTTTTCTAAAATGACGTCTTGCATATGACTCATAGAAATAGTAGATAGACTAGCTAGAATCAAACTTTCACTGTTCTATCTACTATTGATATCTATTTATTGAATAGTGAAAAAGTCTTTTCTAAAATGACGTCTTGCATATGACTCATAGAAATAGTAGATAGACTAGCTAGAATCAAACTTTCACTGTTCTATCTACTATTGATATCTATTTATTGAATAGTGAAAAAGTCTTTTCTAAAATGACGTCTTGCATATGACTCATAGAAATAGTAGATAAACTAGCTAGAATCAAACTTTCACTGTTCTATCTACTATTGATATCTATTTATTGAATAGTGAAAAAGTCTTTTCTAAAATGACGTCTTGCATATGACTCATAGAAATAGTAGATAGACTAGCTAGAATCAAACTTTCACTGTTCTATCTACTATTGATATCTATTTATTGAATAGTGAAAAAGTCTTTTCTAAAATGACTTCTTGCATATGACTCATAGAAATAGTAGATAGACTAGCTAGAATCAAACTTTCACTGTTCTATCTACTATTGATATCTATTTATTGAATAGTGAAAAAGTCTTTTCTAAAATGACGTCTTGCATATGACTCATAGAAATAGTAGATAGACTAGCTAGAATCAAACTTTCACTGTTCTATCTACTATTGATATCTATTTATTGAATAGTGAAAAAGTCTTTTCTAAAATGACGTCTTGCATATGACTCATAGAAATAGTAGATAGACTAGCTAGAATCAAACTTTCACTGTTCTATCTACTATTGATATCTATTTATTGAATAGTGAAAAAGTCTTTTCTAAAATGACGTCTTGCATATGACTCATAGAAATAGTAGATAGACTAGCTAGAATCAAACTTTCACTGTTCTGTCTACTATTGATATCTATTTATTGAATAGTGAAAAAGTCTTTTCTAAAATGACGTCTTGCATATGACTCATAGAAATAGTAGACAGACTAGCTAGAATCAAACTTTCACTGTTCTATCTACTATTGATATCTATTTATTGAATAGTGAAAAAGTCTTTTCTAAAATGACGTCTTGCATATGACTCATAGAAATAGTAGATAGACTAGCTAGAATCAAACTTTCACTGTTCTATCTACTATTGATATCTATTTATTGAATAGTGAAAAAGTCTTTTCTAAAATGACGTCTTGCATATGACTCATAGAAATAGTAGATAGACTAGCTAGAATCAAACTTTCACTGTTCTATCTACTATTGATATCTATTTATTGAATAGTGAAAAAGTCTTTTCTAAAATGACGTCTTGCATATGACTCATAGAAATAGTAGATAGACTAGCTAGAATCAAACTTTCACTGTTCTATCTACTATTGATATCTATTTATTGAATAGTGAAAAAGTCTTTTCTAAAATGACGTCTTGCATATGACTCATAGAAATAGTAGATAGACTAGCTAGAATCAAACTTTGACTGTTCTATCTACTATTGATATCTATTTATTGAATAGTGAAAAAGTCTTTTCTAAAATGACGTCTTGCATATGACTCATAGAAATAGTAGATAGACTAGCTAGAATCAAACTTTCACTGTTCTATCTACTATTGATATCTATTTATTGAATAGTGAAAAAGTCTTTTCTAAAATGACGTCTTGCATATGACTCATAGAAATAGTAGATAGACTAGCTAGAATCAAACTTTCACTGTTCTATCTACTATTGATATCTATTTATTGAATAGTGAAAAAGTCTTTTCTAAAATGACGTCTTGCATATGACTCATAGAAATAGTAGATAGACTAGCTAGAATCAAACTTTCACTGTTCTATCTACTATTGATATCTATTTATTGAATAGTGAAAAAGTCTTTTCTAAAATGACGTCTTGCATATGACTCATAGAAATAGTAGATAGACTAGCTAGAGTCAAACTTTCACTGTTCTATCTACTATTGATATCTATTTATTGAATAGTGAAAAAGTCTTTTCTAAAATGACGTCTTGCATATGACTCATAGAAATAGTAGATAGACTAGCTAGAATCAAACTTTCACTGTTCTATCTACTATTGATATCTATTTATTGAATAGTGAAAAAGTCTTTTCTAAAATGACGTCTTGCATATGACTCATAGAAATAGTAGATAGACTAGCTAGAATCAAACTTTCACTGTTCTATCTACTATTGATATCTATTTATTGAATAGTGAAAAAGTCTTTTCTAAAATGACGTCTTGCATATGACTCATAGAAATAGTAGATAGACTAGCTAGAATCAAACTTTCACTGTTCTATCTACTATTGATATCTATTTATTGAATAGTGAAAAAGTCTTTTCTAAAATGACGTCTTGCATATGACTCATAGAAATAGTAGATAGACTAGCTAGAATCAAACTTTCACTGTTCTATCTACTATTGATATCTATTTATTGAATAGTGAAAAAGTCTTTTCTAAAATGACGTCTTGCATATGACTCATAGAAATTGTAGATAGACTAGCTAGAATCAAACTTTCACTGTTCTATCTACTATTGATATCTATTTATTGAATAGTGAAAAAGTCTTTTCTAAAATGACGTCTTGCATATGACTCATAGAAATAGTAGATAGACTAGCTAAAATCAACGTCATTTTAGAAAAGACTTTTTCACTATTCAATAAATAGATATCAATAGTAGATAGAACAGTGAAAGTTTGATTCTAGCTAGTCTATCTACTATTTCTATGAGTCATATGCAAGACGTCATTTTAGAAAAGACTTTTTCACTATTCAATAAATAGATATCAATAGTAGATAGAACAGTGAAAGTTTGATTCTAGCTAGTCTATCTACTATTTCTATGAGTCATATGCAAGACGTCATTTTAGAAAAGACTTTTTCACTATTCAATAAATAGATATCAATAGTAGATAGAACAGTGAAAGTTTGATTCTAGCTAGTCTATCTACTATTTCTATGAGTCATATGCAAGACGTCATTTTAGAAAAGACTTTTTCACTATTCAATAAATAGATATCAATAGTAGATAGAACAGTGAAAGTTTGATTCTAGCTAGTCTATCTACTATTTCTATGAGTCATATGCAAGACGTCATTTTAGAAAAGACTTTTTCACTATTCAATAAATAGATATCAATAGTAGATAGAACAGTGAAAGTTTGATTCTAGCTAGTCTATCTACAATTTCTATGAGTCATATGCAAGACGTCATTTTAGAAAAGACTTTTTCACTATTCAATAAATAGATATCAATAGTAGATAGAACAGTGAAAGTTTGATTCTAGCTAGTCTATCTACTATTTCTATGAGTCATATGCAAGACGTCATTTTAGAAAAGACTTTTTCACTATTCAATAAATAGATATCAATAGTAGATAGAACAGTGAAAGTTTGATTCTAGCTAGTCTATCTACTATTTCTATGAGTCATATGCAAGACGTCATTTTAGAAAAGACTTTTTCACTATTCAATAAATAGATATCAATAGTAGATAGAACAGTGAAAGTTTGATTCTAGCTAGTCTATCTACTATTTCTATGAGTCATATGCAAGACGTCATTTTAGAAAAGACTTTTTCACTATTCAATAAATAGATATCAATAGTAGATAGAACAGTGAAAGTTTGATTCTAGCTAGTCTATCTACTATTTCTATGAGTCATATGCAAGACGTCATTTTAGAAAAGACTTTTTCACTATTCAATAAATAGATATCAATAGTAGATAGAACAGTGAAAGTTTGATTCTAGCTAGTCTATCTACTATTTCTATGAGTCATATGCAAGACGTCATTTTAGAAAAGACTTTTTCACTATTCAATAAATAGATATCAATAGTAGATAGAACAGTGAAAGTTTGATTCTAGCTAGTCTATCTACTATTTCTATGAGTCATATGCAAGACTATTCAACTATTCATATGCAAGACTTTTCACTATTCAATAAATAGATATCAATAGTAGATAGAACAGTGAAAGTTTGATTCTAGCTAGTCTATCTACTATTTCTATGAGTCATATGCAAGACGTCATTTTAGAAAAGACTCTATGAGTCATATGCAAGACGTCATTTTAGAAAAGACTTTTTCACTATTCAATAAATAGATATCAATAGTAGATAGAACAGTGAAAGTTTGATTCTAGCTAGTATATCTACTATTTCTATGAGTCATATGCAAGACGTCATTTTAGAAAAGACTTTTTCACTATTCAATAAATAGATATCAATAGTAGATAGAACAGTGAAAGTTTGATTCTAGCTAGTCTATCTACTATTTCTATGAGTCATATGCATATGCAACAAGGATGAAAGTAAAGAAGATAATCAGGTAGGTTGTCGGTCAAGATATATTCAAATATACTATAGGTAAGAGTAAAGTAATCTCTATATCAAAAATAAGAAAAATTAGAGTAATAACAAAGAACCGAATAGAAAAGGGGGTACGAGAGGAATTCAAAGGATCGAATCCGCATTCAAATGGTGAACTCTTTTCGCGATCCAGAGAGACTTTCTTATTCACAAACACTCCGAGGGTTAATATAATAAAAACAAGCATAAAAATTCTTAATAAAATTAAAATAATTATCTTTCCCTAACAGGATCTCTTGATTGGAAGTCAAGTATAATATTTATACTAGAAAGATCCTATTCACCCCATCAGTAGATAGAAAGATAGAGAAACAATCAGACAACATCAACAAAGTGTCAATATTAAGCTGCAGCTTCAAACCCGAAATGATGTTGGGGAGAAAAGTAGCACTTAGCGTGACGTAAGATACAAATTATAAGAAAAATAGTACCAATAAGTACATGTAAACCATGAAAACCTGTCGCTAAAAAGAATATAGACCCATAGATTCTATCCGCAATAGTAAATGAGGCTTCTATGTATTCCAACCCTTGAAGAAATGAGAAATATAACCCCAGCAATACAGTAAATAGAAGCCCCTGAAGGCATTGATCAAAATTATTTTCTATTAAGGCATGGTGGGCTCAAGTTACCGTAACTCCTGAAGCCAGCAGAATACTTGTATTAAGCAGGGGCACTTGAAATGGATTAAAACTTTCCACTCCGACCGGGGGTCATAAGGCCCCAACTTCAATATTTGGCGACAAACTTCTGTGAAAATATGCCCAAAAGAAAGAGACAAAAAAGAAAACTTCAGAGATAATAAATAGGATTATTCCCCATCGCAACCCAAATCCTACCTTCGTTGAATGTATTCCTTGAAAAGTAGCTTCTCGTGATACGTCTCGTCATCATTGATACGAAACAAATATGATTGTTATTAATCCTGTAAAAAATAGCATTCTATCAAATGAATGAAACCATTTGACAAGTCCAGAAGTTATTGCAAAAGCTCCTATTCCGGTAGCTAGGGGTCAAGGTCTAATATTAACCAAATGATACGGGTGATTTAATTGATTCATTATTCTCTTGCATAGAGAGTCATTAGAGTCATAAAAACATAAGATTGAATAATAGCTACAGAGAATTCCAACATTAATAGGATAATCTGTGAAAATACTACAATTGAAGTAACATATAAATTTTCCAGGGTACCTTGAGCCCCTAAAAGAGTCAATAGGAGATGGCCGGCAATTATATTAGCCGCAAGACGGACAGAGAGTGTAATAGGCCGAATCATATTTCTAATGATTTCAATTAATACCATGAAAGGTATTAAAGGTACCGGCGTTCCTAAAGGTACAAGATGGGCTAAAGCATTCGTTGTCTCCTTAATCCAAGTATATAGAATAAAAGAGATCCACAGAGGAACTGCTAGTCTTAAGGTAACTGCTAAATGTCTAGTAGCGGTAAAAATATAAGGGAATAGACCGATAAAACTATTAAATAAAATAAATAAGAAAAGGGCAATAACTAGAATATTGGCACCAAATCTTGCTGGGCCTATAAGGAGGGATATCTCCCGATTTAATCCCATTAAAACTCTCTTAGCCAAAAATTGAGGTCGCGAAGGAATCAATCAGAAAGATATTACTATAAACAAAAGTGGGATTAGTATTCTTAATCAGTTGGATAAAAAAGAGGAAGTCGGATCAAATACTGAAAAAAGGTTCGCTATCATTTTCAATTTAAGTAAACAGTTCGATCAGAGAAGCCTTTAGCAGAAGAAACCGAACGGGGTTGATAAAGGAAAAATACCATAGTTATAATAGCTCATAGTAAAGCTATAGAGACAAGGAAAACCATAATTCAAGGAAGTGGTATCATTTGAGGAATAAGAGACTGCCATCGGCTTCTTAAAGTTGACAACCTTATATTTATTAATAAACTAAGTCTCTGTACCACAGGGGGTAATTACCATAAGAGAGCTTAAGAGGCTACCGCTTGACTTTCAGCCACCCTATGAAATTTGTAACTCAAGTCACTTTAGAAAGTCTCTCTCTCCAACAGCTTCAATCACAATAGGTATAAAACTATGTCCAGATCCACAAATTTCGGAACATTGTCCATAAAATACTCCGGGTATATTCACTAGAAGTCTGGACTGATTAAGCCGGCCTGGGACCGCATCCATCTTAATACCTAGAGATGGCACAGCTCATGAGTGTAGAACGTCATCTGAAGTAATCATCAGACGGATAGCTTGATTATAGGGCACTGGCATACGATTGTCTACATCAAGTAAACGATATATACCGGTAGAAAGTTCATTTGAAGGGATTATGTATGAATCAAATTGAATATCGTCAAAATCAGAGTATTCATAGGATCAGTATCACTGATGCCCCGTTACTTTAATAGTCAAGGCAGGGTTATGAATTTCATCAATTAAATAGAGAAGACGAATAGAAGGAAGAGCAATAGCTACTAAAATAATAGCAGGAATAACGGTTCAAACCGTCTCGATTGCCTGGCCATCAAGTAGATAACGATGGAGAAATTTATTAGAAAACAATGCAGCTAAGAAAAAGCCTACAAGAGAAGTAATTAAGATTACCACTAGTAAAGCATGGTCATGGAAAAAAATAAGTTGTTCTATGAGAGGTGAATTCCCATTTTGTAAACCTAGTTGGAATCATTGAGACACTTTTAAAGGGGGTACCCATCTTTGGAGTTTAAATCCAATGCATATATGTTTCTGCCACTTTAAAATGTAGAGATTATAGTAATTTCTTCATAGGAGTGATCGGCAGGCGGATGGGGATGATTTCATTCCACACTTGATCTTAAATTAAGTGAAAAAATATTAATTCGTTTAGCGATCATGGCCTCTCAAATACAAAAAATAAATATTAATGTAGCAATTATAGATATAACTCTCCCTAATGAAGAAATTACATTTCATGAAGCATATGTATCTGGATAATCTGCGTAACGACGTGGTATTCCAGCGAGACCTAAGAAATGTTGAGGGAAAAAAGTTAAGTTTACTCCTAAAAATATAATAAAGAAATGTACCTTAAGAAGAAACTGATTCATTCTTAATCCAGTCATTAGAGGAAATCAATGTACAAATCCTGCTATGATAGCAAAGACAGCACCCATTGATAAAACATAGTGGAAATGGGCAACTACATAATAAGTATCATGGAGAACAATATCAATTCTACAGTTCGATAGGACAACTCCTGTAAGCCCTCCCACAGTAAACAAAAATACAAATCCTAGGGCCCACAACATAGATGGAGTTATAGTAAGTCGTGTCCCGTGTAAAGTTCCGATTCATATAAAAATCTTAATTCCCGTAGGAATTGCAATAATCATAGTTGCAGCAGTAAAATAAGCTCGAGTGTCCACGTCCATTCCCACAGTAAATATATGATGAGCCCAGACAACAAAACCAAGAATACCAATTGCAAGTATAGCATAAATCATACCTAATGTACCGAATGCTTCCTTCTTACCTCTTTCTTGGCTAATAATGTGGGAAACTATCCCGAATCCAGGTAAAATTAAAATATACACTTCAGGATGGCCGAAAAATCAAAATAAATGTTGATAAAGGATGGGATCCCCACCACCTGCGGGGTCGAAGAAAGAAGTATTTAAGTTACGATCAGTTAACAGTATAGTAATAGCCCCCGCTAGGACTGGAAGTGATAAAAGGAGAAGAACGGCGGTGATTCCCACTGCTCAAACGAAGAGAGGTATACGGTCAATAGATATTGACTGAGGTCGTATATTAATGATAGTAGTAATAAAATTTACAGCCCCTAAGATAGAGGAGACTCCAGTTAAATGAAGCGAGAAAATAGCTAAATCTACAGAAGGTCCGACATGGGCAATGGCTGAGGATAGAGGGGGATAAACTGTTCATCCAGTTCCTGCACCTCTCTCAACTATAGATCTGGCCAAGAGAAGAGTCAAGGATGGTGGAAGTATTCAAAATCTTAAATTATTTAACCGGGGAAATGCTATATCCGGGGCCCCCAATATAATGGGTACTAGCCAGTTACCAAATCCCCCAATCAAGATTGGTATAACCATGAAAAAAATTATAATAAATGCATGAGCTGTCACAATAACATTATATACTTGTTCATCGCCAATCAGGGAACCTGGTTGACCCAACTCTGCTCGAATGAGCATTCTTAAAGAAGTCCCAACTATACCTGCTCAAGCCCCAAAAATAAAGTATAAAGTTCCAATATCCTTGTGATTTGTAGAATAAAATCAACGTTGCATAAGTAAAGTGGCCGATTATAGGTGCTAAATTGTAAATTTAGTTAAGGATTATTCCCTTTACTATGATTAATTTACGGCTCAGTAGTTTAAAAAAAAATACAAGATTGCAAATCTTGAGTTGTTTCTAACCCGGGCCTAATTAACTAAAAATTATTTTATTGTAAGCAGGTGATGTATATATAAGTGTTCTGTGCACGTAAGATTTTGATTCTTAAAGAGAAATTTACATTTCATATATAATAAGAAGAGATGAGGTGTCTGATAAAAAGGATTACGTTGATACTGTAATTATGTAGATAATACCCTCATCTATATTAAATTAAATTATTAAAGCTTAAGAACATCTTATTTCCAGCTTTGAAGGCTGGTAGTTTAATTAACTTAAAGCTTTACAAAAAGAATAGAGGAAGAAAAATATTAAACCCTATTGATAGAATACCCGGGATCTCTATTTTCTTAGACTTTACCTCTGAGGGAAATAAAAGAGATCTCATAGCAATCTTAAAATAAAAATAGACTGAGAAACATGAAGACACAACAAGGGCTAACACAAGAAGGGGGGATAAAATATTTATTTCCAGAGATATCCATTTAATAAAAAATCCCAGGAATGGTGGTAACCCGGCTAAAGAGAGAAGATTAAATGAAATCGAAGCTTTATAAATTAATCTAGCATTACTATTTATTTGGGCGAGGGAGTACGTACCCCTTTGCTGTAATAAAATTACCACAAAATATAGAATAGCCAAGTAAGTCATATAATAAACTAATATCAAGAAAAATCTACTTATATTAACTATTAGTCAAGATAGATGTCTAATGGGAGAAAACGCTATAACCAGCCGAAGGTTGGATTGGTTAATCCCACCTAATCCACCAATAAATGCTCTAATAAAAATGAAAAAAGAATTTGTGAATTGTAGTATAGCCAGTCCAAGAAGAGGTCCAATTTTCTGAAAAGTTATTAAAAGGGATAAAACCTTTCATGATATAGATTTAGAAATACTTACTAATCATATATGGAACGGGGCCGCACCAATCTTAATTAATAGGGCAAAAGGAATTAAGAATGAAAAGGATTGATTCAGAATACTCGCTAAAAAGATGACTGAGGCTACTGACTGGATTAAAAAATATTTTAATCTATTTTCTTTTCTTTCTTCAATTATGATAGGGATAAAGCTTAAAGAATTTATTTCTATTCTAAGCCACAAACCTAACCAAGAGTGGGAGGACACTATAAGAATATAGGAAAAAAATAGGCATAATCACTTAATCATTTAAAGAGAGATTACTCTATCATTGGGGTATGAGCCCAGTAGCTTAATTTAGCTTACTCTTTAATACCTCTGGGAGAGAAGAACCCCCCCCCCCCCCCGAGCTTATGCTTCAAATTGAAGCGTAACGAGGGAGGGAGTTCTTCTCTCAGGTTAATCTAAATAAAATAACTTTATCCTTTTTTAACAGTAGACAATATCAGACTTTCATCAAACACACAATTCTTTCTTTAATTAGCTATTATGTTTATACCCTACACTAGGAGCAGGATTAGATTCTTGATATTCATCTCAAAAAAGATAAAATTATCGGTTCCTCAATTTATTGGAGAGATCAACTTATATTGAGTTATCTCCTGTAAGGAGATAATCCAGATTGCTGTCGTTCTCTCTTGCTGAAATAGAATAAAATTATTTATTTTACACTTTTTGAAGAAAAATTTGGGGTGGGCCAATTTGCTTTTTTACGGGACTAAAGGTAAGATCTCGAAAAAGGCTGTTTTGAGGTGAATATCAAGAATCTTAGCATTAAACGTGTAAACGGGGTCACAAAATTCCCTAAACGCAAACTTTAAGCTGATTTTTAACGATTTTACGGGTTTTTTAATTTTTAATTTGAAACAATTTGACCTATATAGAACGTCATTATAATGATATAAAATAAAACAAACAATATTTTATTACAGTTACATTTAATTAGATATAAACTTATCCGTAGTATTTTTTCCGTGTCCTAACACTTAGTGTTAGGACAAAAAATACTACAAATAAGTTTATAACTTTATTAAATTTTTAAACCCTCTTAAGAGGGATGTATTAGATGAGATAATGATTTTATTTATCCTGGAACACCAAATCTTCCAGGATAAATATAAATCAATATCTCTAGGTTATTATAGAAACCCTCTTAAGAGGGTTTAAATAAAATTTAATATTATATAAATGATATAAATAACGTACATTCACCGCTCTTTTATTATTCTAATAAAAGAGCGGTGAATGTACTATACAGAACGTTATATAAACTAACATTAAATTATGTGTATGTACGTAGGCTTGACTCTTTAACAAGGCCCCTCCTCAGACATGTAGGTCTGTGCCTACATGTCTGAGGGGGGGGGGCCTTGTCCTAGAGGTAGCCTACGTATTTAAACATATTATTTTACCAATCTACATTTCATAAAATACGTTACCATGTACTATATTCCACCATCCGTTCTCTTTTTAAATGGCCGTTAAGTTTAGTTGTTCGTTGCGCGAGGTTGTATAACTAAGTATCATTTATATGGTAATTTTAGGTATTTAGGGGTGGGTTAATCCCCTATTTAACCTTTTTATTTTTTTTTATCATCGTCACAATCATAAATGCGTAAACGCAAGTATTTAAATAAATTTCAATTTTACTCACATTCACACGTAGTCAATAAAAGTTCAATTCTGTTAACTTCATCATTCATAGCCATTTTCACTTATTTCATCGTAATGAGGTAATTATCTAGACAGACAAGATTCAATAACCAAACAAGTAGTCACTTCAAATCATATAATATCCCCAATGTACTAGTTATTCACACTATTTATTTTTTATTTCAGACATCTGCAGCAACGCCTAGAGTATTTTCTACATTTAAATAAGGTTATCGAGGAGATATTTCACTCTTTACGGCGGCTAGATAATGGGTTTCGGTCGCTCGCTGGGGTGACTGCTTTCAATGACCTTATACATCTGATCTCCCATTACTCGTAGTCACAAACTCCATTCTTAAACACACTCAAATCAGTAAATAACTCTCATCCTACTTCTTTGTCTGTTATTATTATTTTCCGGCACAATATCATTTTTATACTCTATTCAGTCGTTCTCATCCTAGCATCTAGCAGTAAAAGTTTGATTCTAGCTAGTTTATTTACTCTTTCTACGAGTCATATGCAAGATATCATTATAGGTTAGAAGTGCAGTGATTGACATTATTGCCTACTTCTTAGGTATAGCGAACGAAAAGATAGGGGGACCACTTTGTGCCAGCATCCGCGGTCATACAAGGCCCTAGAGCAAATATTTTAGGTGAACAGAGGAGCTTTGGGACAAGTATATTTTAGATCAATAAGGGTGAAATCTGTATTTATTCTCCATTTGTTTGAATAAAGCACTCTTTAGATGGCCAAACAACTAGGATTAGATACCCTATTAGTCCATTTCTAATTAACCTGGGTAGTATTATTTAAACCTAAAGAATTTGGCGGTTTCTAAACTTACTAGAGGAACCTGCCCCATAAACGACAATCCACGAGACAACCGACCCGTTCTTGTAAAACAGCTTATATACCGTCGTTTAGGGGATTAAATAAATAACTGCTCTTAATTGCTTAGGCTAATAAATCAGATCAAGGTGTAGCTTATGTCCGGGAGAGGGTGGGTTACAATAAGAACTTAAACGGAATTTTCATTTTATCATGGAGAAGAAGGTGGATTTAGAAGTAAGGCCTATCAACCTGAAGGAGGCTCTGAGAAATGTACACATCGCCCGTCGCTCTCTTGTCCGAAGAGATAAGTCGTAACAAAGTAGGTATACCGGAAGGTGTATCTTGAAAGAGGGAGGGAGTTTGAATAAACATTTTGCTTACACTAAAAAGATACTCTTGAGAGTGCTCTCTAAATCTTTATTTACAAATTTATTTAAAACAATATTATATTAGTAAAAGAATCGAATTTATTCAAGGTCTAAGTACTGAAAAGGAAAGTCTACTAATTACAAAGAAGTTATTGTTTGTACCTTTTGTATCAGGGTTTATTAAATTTCAATCTTCATTGCTGAATCTCGAAACAAGGTGATCTATATTGGTTAAAGATGATTGTTTCATAAATCTCTTCAAGACCAATATCGTTGTGAAAAATATTTCGTACCTTTATATCTGGTTGGCAGAATACTCCTTTAGGGTACTCCGCAAGGAAGATTTTCTAGGGGACGAGCTCTAGAAAAAATTATATTATAATATCAAGAAAAACATGATTAGGCTTAAAAGTTGCCTCGGTTTAATAACCATTGTTACTAAAATGATAATTTCAAAATAATTAATTAAGACTAGCCGATGCTAATTACATAAATTTAGCAATCACAATGATAGAATTAGTAGAACTATAAATGCACTTAACACAATGTTCCTCATAAAATCCCAAAGGAATTCGGCAAAACTCATCTCCGCCTGTTTAACAAAGACATCGCCTCTTAACTTTGGGAGGTCGAGCCTGCCCACTGATGAATTAAAGGGCCGTGGTATACTGACCATGCGAAGGTAGCATAATCATTAGCCTTTTGATTTGAGGCTGGAATGAATGGTTTGACGAGAGATGGTCTGTCTCTTCGATTAAATTGAAGTTAATCTTTAAGTGAAAAAGCTTAAATGTACTTGGAGGGCGATAAGACCCTATAGATCTTTACATTTAATTCTTTTGTCTTGCGGTAGGTAATTAGACAGAGTAAAATAATGTTCGGTTGGGGCGACGGTAAGAACAGAATAAACACTTACAACATAAACACATCAATAAATGACCATTGATCCTTAGATGAATAAAGACCAAGTTACCTTAGGGATAACAGCGTAATTCTTTTTGAGAGTTCAAATCGACAAAAGAGTTTGCGACCTCGATGTTGGTTCAGGGACCCTACTCGGTGCAGCAGCCTAGAGAGGCAGTCTGTTCGACTGTTAAACCCCTACGTGATCTGAGTTCAGACCGGCGTAAGCCAGGTTAGTTTCTACCCCCAAGGCAAATCCACTCATGATAGTACGAAAGGACCTCTTGAGATTTTATGTCAGCTTGGCAGACAAATGCGTTAGATTTAGGATCTATTTATAAGGAGACCTTAGTTGATAGCACTAGCTTAAATGATCTATTTTATTTTTTTACAAGTAGTTATGGTTTTAGTTTCAGTTGCTTTTTTAACACTATTAGAACGAAAGATTTTGGGTTACATTCAGTTGCGTAAGGGTCCGAATAAAGTCGGTTTCCTTGGGATCCTACAGCCTTTTTCTGATGGGGTCAAATTATTTTGTAAGGAAGTCTCACTTCCTCTTATCTCCAATTTCATACCATATCTCGTTGCTCCTGTGTTCAGTTTATTCCTTTCCTTTTTCTTATGAACTCTAGTCCCATTTAAGCATCGGCACTGTTTCTGTTTTTGAGAAAAACAGAAACAGAAAAAAACAGTTAGAAAAAAAACAGAACAGAAACAGAAACAGGTCAAACAAAAACAGGTGATCTGTTTCTGTAATCTATTCTGTTTTTCGAAAAAACAGAAAACAGCTGTTTTTTTTAAAAAAACAGCTGTTTTAACAGCTGTTTTTCCTTTTTTTCCTTACTTCTTCTATTTCTAATAGGAAAGAAAACATCTTCTTGTTAAATCCTTGTAGTCACATACAAAAGATGAGCAACTTCGTGTAATTCAACACACTAGCGTATTTTTAGGGGGGGGGGCGAAATTTGTCATAAAATGTGTCCAATCGGGTGATACCAACGCTATATTCCTTTCAAGCTTAAATGTCATTTATAATTGACAATTTACCCTAGTTGGTCTTAGACCGTTGCTTTAGCGGTAAACCATTGCTCAAAGCATATACCAACACTATATTCACCGCTTAACGCACGGATGCTTTCAAGCTGAGGCTACTTAGACCGCTGCTTGCTAATGTATACCAGACAGACACAGAGTCATCCCATCTAGCTTATGTCCACCGCTTAAGTTAGAGGCTATTTAAACCGTCGCTATAGCGGTAACCCATTGCTCTAAGCAAATACCAACGCTCTATAACGCTCTATGGTTAGACCATTGCTCAAGTGGTAATAACCCTCCGCTACACACATACCAAGGTGTCTAGGTTCACCGCTTAAAGTACGGATGCCTTCAAGCCGTGGCTTGTTGGATCGCTGTTCTAGCGGTAACCCATTGCTCTAAGTAAATACCAACGCTATATTCCTCTTTTATATGGGATTTCATTGAGCCCATGTTTGCCGCTTAAAGCACGAATCCTTAAAGCCGTCAATGGTTAGACCGTTGCTCAAGCGGTAATAGCCATCCGCTACACATATACCAACAGTAGAGACATTGTCATATGGGGTTCCCATCTAGCCTATGTCCACTGTATAGCGTTCAAGCTTCTCTCTCTTTCTCTATCTCTCTCTTTCGCTCAGATTTACCCCGCCGTGAATTAGCATGAGAGGTTGACTCTAGTTGAGCATTGTGGAGTGACATGCATGAGAGGAAAATTTTCAAGTAGTCAACCCGTAGTCAACGGGTTGACTCTATTTTGGCATTGTCAAGGGACATGCATGCACGGAGAGGTGTAGCATAAATGGGAGACAGTCACAACGGCAATCAAAGGGGTAAAATTAACCTTGACTGGGTTGCCCACTTAATTGGACAATCTGTCTTAGCTTTTTTCTACAATTGGCCATGACTTTGACTTTTCCCACAACTATTCCCTTTTTGTTTAAATTCAAAAATCAACGGTATCATGGTATCATGCCCGCTAGATGTGCGTTTCGGTACGGTAGGCACGGGTAGGTATCATGCGTTTCGGTATCATGCCCGCTAGATAGCGCGGAATTTGAAAAAAAATACAGAAAAAAAAAACAGAAAACAGATAAAAAAAAAACAGAAACGGAAAAAAACAGATGAAAAAAAAACAGAACAGAAACAGAAACAGGTAAAACAAAAACAGGTAGCCTGTTTCTGTTTTCTGTTCTGTTTTTTGTAAAAACAGAAACAGAAACAGGCAGAAACAGGCAAGAAAAAACAGAAACAGAAACAGAAAACAGAAACAGTGCCGATGCATAGTCCCATTTATCTCTTACGGTGCAAAATTTAATTTATCGTTCCTATTAGTCATCTGTGCAATGAGAGTGAGAGTATACAGAATTATGGTTGCGGGCTGGTCCTCTAACTCTAAGTATTCCTTGCTAGGGAGAATTCGCGCAGGGGCACAGACCATCTCTTATGAGGTATCTTTGATTATTATCATTCTCTCTCCTTTAATGTTATTTAAAAAGCTCGATCTAGAAGGGTACCTAGTGAAATCCTCTTACGTAGGGTGACCTTTATACTTATGTCTTCCTCTAGGATTGTGATGATTTATCACAATTCTGGCAGAGACTAATCGAACACCCTTCGATCTAGCTGAGGGTGAATCCGAGTTAGTGTCGGGGTTCAATACAGAATACATAGGAGTCGGTTTCGCTCTAATTATATTATCAGAATACGCTAGCATTCTTTTCATATCTCTACTATTTAGTGTAGTATTCGGGTCTATAAGCTTCTTCATATTTTGTTTAGTGGTGTACTCCTATCTATGGAGACGCGGCTCTTATCCCCGCTATCGTTATGATAACCTAATACATTTATGCTGGAAAAGCCTTTTACCTACATCTTTAATATTCCTGTGTTTTTACTGAAGCCTTTCTCAAGGGGGTTAAAAATAAAGACCCTTGGTCGTATAATCAACCTTATTCTGCTTTCAAAACAGATGCTTTAATCGGCCAAGGGGTCTAATTAGACAATTTTGTCATTCAAATTAATAACAATTGGAGTAAACACAAAATATGAGAAGTAAGCACATGTAAGAATCTGTCCCAGAAAAATATAGGGGTCTTCTACAGGTCGTGCCCCAATTCATGTTAGAAGTAAGAAGACTGATACTCAGGATCAAAACAAAGGCTGGGCTACAGAATAAAACTCAAGACCTCGAAACTTAGGCTTAAATGTAAAGGGAAGGGACACAAGAATAAGAATAGAAGAGACAAGGGCGATTACCCCTCCTAGCTTATTAGGAATAGACCGCAAAATAGCGTATGCAAACAGAAAATATCATTCCGGTTGAATATGAGCTGGGGTAACCAATTGGTTAGCAGGAATGAAATTATCTGGGTCCCCTAGAAGATAGGGTCTAGTTAAGGAGAGAGTCACAAGAAAAAAGATAAGGACTATAAACCCCACGGTATCCTTAATGGTAAAATAAGGGTGGAACGGTAACTTGTCTAAGTTAGCGTTAATTCCTAGGGGGTTATTTGAACCTCTTTGATGAAGGAATAAAAGATGAATTATTGTCAGACCGGCCACTAGAAAGGGGATCAAGAAATGAAAAGTGAAATATCGCGTCAGAGTGGGATTATCAACAGCAAACCCCCCTCATAACCATTGTACTACATCGTTACCAATATAAGGTACGGCAGATACTAAGTTTGTAATTACAGTCGCCCCCCAGAAGGACATTTGACCTCACGGGAGAACATACCCTAAAAAAGCAGCGGCCATTACAAGAAACAAAAGAGCAATTCCAGTCATTCATGTTTCGAAATAATGAAAAGAACCATAATACATCCCTCGGCCAATATGAAAATAAATGCAAATAAAGAAAAAAGAGGCACCATTGGCGTGGACAGTTCGGAGCAGTCAACCGTAGTTGACATCTCGGCAAATATGGGCCACTCTAGAGAAAGCTAAGTCTACTCTCGCCGTGTAATGCATCGCTAAAAAAAAGTCCAGTAACAATTTGAATAAGAAGACAGAGGCCCAAGAGAGAGCCAAAGTTTCATCAAATAGAAATGTTGGCCGGTACAGGTAGATCTACCAAGGCAGAATTAATAATTTTAAGGGTAGGTTGCGTCTTACGTAGAGATAACATTTTATTTCCTAATATTACGGAATCACTAGATCATTGACCGTAAAGGTTTTTTATTACTGTTCAAAAAATCAATGACCAGCAGGAGCGCTAAAAATAAATATACCACTATAAACGAGTAGGCCAATACGGTAAGTCTATTAACATTAAAATTGATGATGACGAAATCGGCAGGATAGAGGTAGCCCGAGGAAGGGCTCATAAACATGAAATTCTTATTTAAAACTAAGAAAGACAAGACAATTGTAGGTACCACTCATATAAATGACGTTAAATCTACAGCAAACTTCTCGTTAGCTCTTAGCGAAGACACATAAATAAACATTACCAGAATCCCCCCTAGAAAGATCAAAAAGAGAATTAGTGAAATTCACAGAGAAACATTTTTAAGCATAACACAAATCAATAAAGTTTGAACGAACAACGAGAGTGTAAAAGCAAGAGGATGATTCATTAGAAGTATAAATATGGAAATAACAACGATAGATCCTAGGATGTCAAAAGGTAGTTTAATAAAAATATTAACTTTGGAAGTTAAAGATGTTAATAACTCTTTTGAAGACCAAGAGATTCCTCTAAATTCGGTTTACAAGACCGATATTATTTTTTAATTACTCAGTCAATCATAATAATTTACCTATCACTTTCTTTAGGATTACTAATTTTCTCTTCAAGAAACAAGCATCTTCTAGTAACTCTATTGAGATTAGAATTTCTCATTCTTTTATTGTTCAGATTATTGGTATATTCAAACTATATGAGAATGATTAACGCATTCATCTTTCTTAGAGTCACAGTTTGTGAAGGAGCTCTAGGATTATCAGTATTGGTATCTTTAGTACGTTCGTCAGGATCAGATCAAGTACAATTCCTAAATGAATAAGTGGTTCTTTACCTCAAGTTTAATATATTTAATGTTAATATACAAGTTAATATCAGAATTCCATCTAGAGTGGGGAATCATTCTTTTAACATTGACTTCGGGGATTTTCTTTTTAATAGTTATCAGATTAAAGCCAAGTTGGCCATTAAGCTATAGAACTATTCTTGTAAGCTTGTTTGTCCTCCTGTGACTCACCTTTACTACGCAGTCATTCATCTTATTCTACGTTTTCTTTGAGTGCTCTCTAATTCCCACAATTATTTTAATTCTCGGGTGGGGTTACCAGCCAGAGCGTCTACCTGCTTCCTATTACTTCTTATTCTATACTCTACTATCTTCTTTACCTCTACTCTTTATCATCATTGCTCACACGAGTATTTATTCGTCATCTTTCTTACAATTTTGGGGCAATTTCATAGACAAGATAATCTTCTTGCTAGCCATCCTTTCTTTTCTAGTGAAACTCCCAGTTTATTTTGCACACATTTGATTACCTAAGGCTCACGTAGAGGCTCCAGTAACTGGCTCTATAGTATTAGCCGCTATTCTCCTCAAGCTAGGGGGTTACGGCCTCTATTTAGTACAAGTACTAAATATTTATAGAGAAACAACACTAATAGGGGTCTGCTTAATAGGCGGGATCTTCAGCTGCTTGATCTGTCTACGCCAATCTGATGTCAAATCCTTAATTGCTTATCCCTCGGTCGCTCACATATCATTCGTCATTCTAGGTATACTTATATCTTGTACTTACACCAACATAAGATCAATTTTAATAATGGTATCTCACGGGATTTGTTCCTCTGGATTATTCTACTTAAGCTATCTATTTTATGCGCGCATCTGAAGTCGCAGATTCCTTCTTACCCGTAGAATAATCTCTCTTTTTCCATATTTATGTTTTTGATGACTCAGTCTTAGTTTTATCAATATGGGATTACCCCCCTCACTTAACTTCTTTTCCGAAATATATTTTTTTATCGGCGTATTTAGTCTAGACTGAATAGTAGTAGGCTTATCTGGAATCTTATGTTTTCTTTCATCTTGCTATTGTATTTATTTATACTCCAGTGCAAGTCACGGTGAGAGATTATATATCTTTAGCTGATTAGAATACAACTTAAAGGAATATATAATCGGAAGAGCTCATCTGATTCCGTTACTGACTTTAATTTTCGTTTACTGTTATAGTTTAAAGAGAATATTAGTTTGTGGAACTAAAGGAGAGTCATCTCTGACAGTATTGTTATATTTTGTATCAGGCTACATCTTACTATTTACCGGAGTAATAAGTGTTTGTTGCTCATTTTTATTATTCCTCTCAGATGAAATCTACTTATTAAAAGTATCCTTTTTGCATTTGGATTATCAAGTGTGCTTTGATTGGCTAAGACTATCATTCATCTTCTTAGTTCTCTTAATCTCTTCTCAAGTTATAATTTATTCTTCTTATTATATAAGAGGTGAAACTTTTGTTAATCGTTTCATATACATAATATTAGGATTCATCTCATCTATGGTTCTGTTGATTATATCTTCGGATGGATTAAGATTAATATTAGGTTGAGATGGGTTAGGTATCACTTCATATCTATTAATTATATTTTACAAAAATTATAATTCTTCCTCTAGAGGAATAATTACTATTTTAAGAAATCGAGTAGGTGATGTATTAATTTTATGGTCATTGGGGCTAATATTTTACTCTAAAAGCTGGGACTATATATTCTTAAGATACTTCTCTTTATCAATTATGCTTTTCTTCATTTTATCTTCTTTTACCAAAAGAGCTCAACTACCTTTTTCTGCATGGTTACCAGCAGCCATGGCGGCTCCTACCCCTGTCTCATCCCTAGTCCATTCATCCACACTAGTGACAGCCGGTATTTATTTGATAATTCGTTTGTCTCCTTCATTTGAAGAGAGAGGGTGTTTTTTACTCGTTGTCATAGGGGCCTTAACTTCCTTTTTTTCAGGCCTGGCTGCGTTCGGAGAAAACGATCTAAAACGAGTAATTGCGTTATCTACATTAAGCCAGCTAGGAGTAATAATATTTTCTCTAGGTTTAGGGCTCACTCTATTTTGTTATTTTCATCTTTTTGCCCATGCACTTTTTAAGGCTCTTCTTTTTATATGTTCGGGGGTCGTAATTCATTCGCTAGGGGTACAAGATATACGTCGTATAGGGGGGGTATCCAGGATACTCCCTTACACTAGTTATATTATCTTAGTTTGCTCTCTTAGATTAATAGGGTTCCCATATTTATCGGGTTTCTTTTCAAAAGATCTAATTATTGAATCTTCAGAGAGTCTATATATATTATTTTCCAGTTTACTTATATTAGTTTCATGTCTTCTAACAAGAACTTACTCTTCACGAATTGCAATAATATGTTTGTGCTCTTACAATTATAATTTAAGCTGTCAATACGGGGACGAAGAAGGGGATTATCTAACTCCTCTTTTTGTTCTTTATTGAGGGGCTGTTATAGGGGGGTATATCTTTTATTGATGTTTTCTGGGGGATGTAAGAATCATCTTAGGTCCATTTGAAAAGATTCTCCTCCTCTCCCTTATTATAGTAGGGGTAATTTTACCTTACTTTGTCAAATCATTTAGTTTAAGCCTAAGACATTATGTAAGTAGAATAATATTTTTACCACTCATTACAGGGCGAACAAGCTTCATACCTTTATTTATGGGTGAACTCCTCTATCATGAGGGTGATTGTGGTTGGGTAGAAGAAGCGGGGCCGTCATTAATCTATCATAATAGCTTACGGGGGTCATCTTTATTTTCGTTCTTAACCTCCTCTCCATATAAGGTACTTATCCTATCTTCTTTATTATTCACACTATTTATATATTTCTATAGCTTAATAAGAGCACAACACTGAAGATGTTGGGGTGGATGATTCCTGGAAATATTTAAAGGACATTTATCCATTTATGCATTGAAAATGCATTGTATTAAATATACTATATAAATAGGCAGTGAGTAGAATTTAACTACCCGGTTGAAGAGTTAGCAGCTCCCATCCTTCTTTCTGCCTCTTAACAGGGGTCATCCCTTCCTCTTCATTAACAATGAAGCGCTATCAATTAGCTTCTGCTAAAGAGTGGGGGCCGAAAGGCCTAAATTCAGGTCGAAACTGGATTTGATAACATCAATTCTCACTCTGAGATAATTCGCACGTAGAGTATAAGGATTTTTCTTACGAAACCGATGAGCCATGCCTGATAAAAACAAAAGCACAGGGGCGCAATAAGCGATATAAATCTTGCACAAACCGTTGCGGTTGTAACGGCTTTTGTTTGGGGATATTTTCCGTAAGTGACGCGTAGGTTTTTCACGGCTTGATTAACTAGGGATGAAAAAGTAGTGGAAAGGCTGAACCAAAACACAGACCAAGCCAACTAACTAAAGAAGAACATGGCAGAATTGCAGTCCCAGCAACGAATGGAGCGACCACACAAGGGCTATTAAAACAAATACACTCGCATTTAGACGCATTAACTGACGGTCCAATCTTAGATAGTTCATTGGTAAATATAGTAAAATTGTAAAGAAATCCTTGGCGAGTCCGGGCAACAAGAAGAACGTCGTCTGCATATGCAACAGAAGACAAACCCATACTACCGTAAGAAACAGAACTTTTGAGGGGACGCAGGAACGATGCAAGCACACATTTAAATACACTAGAAGACACTACGGCAGAAGTTGCAACCTATCTATTTCTAGCCGCAGTTTTCACACCATGAAGTGGCAAAAACCATGAGACTAAGTCGAAAATCTTCTGAGAAAAAAGGAATAAAATAAGAGATAAGAGCTCATATGGCATGAGCTCTAGCAAAATTATAAAAATCAATAGATTAATTTGAAAGAAAGATCAGAGGCTTAATGCTGGTCGGCATTTAAAATAAGAGCTCTGAGACACAAGGTCCTTTTAAATATCAAAATTCATTAAGATCCAATCACCCACTCGCAAGTTAAAAATATCTCATTTTTCTATTTTTTTTCTCCCTTCAGTCCCCCTTCCCAGATGGTTGAATCGGGGAAATCAATTTTATCAAGTTAATTTGTGCAGATCCCTGACACGCCTACCAATTTTATTGTCCTAGCACGTCCAGAAGTACCGAACTGGCCAAAGCACTGGACCCCCTAACTATCCCAAAGAGAGTGAATCCAGTCTGGTTTCGTCAATCACGTATATACGACATTTTCTTAGTCTACCCATCAAATTTCATCCCGATCTCTCCACTCTAAGCGTTTTCCAAGACTTCCGGTTTCCCCCTCCAACTCTCCCCCAATGTTACCAGAAATGGTCGTGGTTTATAATAAGAGATCTGAGACATCAGTTCCTTCTTAACATTAAATTTAAAAATACCTCACGAACGGTCACTCCTGCTCGAAGGATCACTCCTTCGTAAGTTAAAAATATCTAATTTTTTCTAATTTTTCAGAATTAACCTTCCCCCCAACTCCCCAAAAGAGATTGAATTCGTTCTTTTTATATCAATCACGTATCTAGGACTTGTTCTTATTTTTTCCACTAAGTTTCATCCCGATCCGTCCACTCTAAGCATTTTCCAAGATTTTAGGTTTGCCCCTTCCAATGTCACCTGATCCGGTTGGAATTTAAAGTAAGAGTTCTGAGACATGATATCCATCTAAATATCATCTTTAATTAAGATCCGATGTAATTTTTCCAAATTAACCGCCCTCCCATCCCCCCCCCCCAGATGGTCGAATCGGGGAAACAACTATTTCAAATTTAATCTGGTCTGGTCCCTGATACGCCTGCCAAATCAGCATAGCAAGACCGGAACTGACAGACCGACAGAACTACAGAATTTGCGATCACTGTATGTCACTTGGTAAATACCAAGTGCCACACAAAGTAAATTTTCTCTGGGGACGGAATATTTGGTTGAAGGTTGGCTTCAGTATGATTTATTTTGGAAAAGGGTTATTTCCAGGCTTTGAGCAAGCCATGGGTGGAAGTAGTTATAGGCCCTACTAAACCGAAGGAAAACTCGACTTAAAACTTGAAACCCCCTCCCCTCACCCCATTTTAGATATGGCTTGTGATATCAGAGCTCGATATGAGCCCTGATCCTAGTCTTCTTTAATCTAGCTTTCATTTGGATCCGTTGCTCCATTCGCAAGTTATACAAAATTAAACCAAAAGCTTGACTTATTTTCAGCACTTAAACCCTCTCTCCCTCGTTCTATTTGAGCTATGGTTTTCATGTCAAAACTTGATGCCTGTCACGGTCTTAGGTACCTTTGGTTCAATATTCACTGAGATCCATTAATCTCTCGCAAGCTACACTGAATTAAGTGAAAAACTCAACTTTTAATTAAGCTTGGGTCTCCATCCCAGAACTCAATGCATATCATACTCTTAGGCATCTTTATTCAATTTTCATCGAAATTCATCTCCATATGCAAGATTACAGTGAATTAAATGAAAAACTCGAATGTTTTTTAACACTTAAAGCCCCATCGCCCTAAATAAGCTTAATTTTAATCCAAATAGTTCAATTTCAATACAAACCAGCTATACTCGATTGCACAGACGGGCGGACAAATACAAATCAGCTATACTCGATTGCACATACGGGCGGAAAAACAGACAGATAGATCTCAAAAACCTATCTTGGTGGATATTTTCCACTGTCCAAATAGGTGATGATACCTGCATGATGATATGCCATTGTTTTCCTTGTTTTGGATCCAATTAGCCAACATGGCTACCTAAGACGTTGTAAAATCCGTCCGTCCGTCTGTCTGTCTGTCCGTCCGTCTGTGTAATCACGTATAGGGGGAGAAACGTTGGTTGGATTTGGATGAAAATTTTGATGGCCAGATTTGGTGCCAAGGATCATGAGACACATCAAGTTGAAAGATGAAGACCCTAGCTCAAATAAAAGAGGGGGGAGAGGGCTTTACCTGCTAAAAACAGTTTTTCATTTAATTCAGAGGAACTTGCGAATGGATTGATGGATCTGAATAAAAATTGAACTAAAGAGGCCTAAGGTCATGACACATATCAAGTTTTGAGATAATGACCCTAGCTTAAATATAACAAGGGGGAATGGGTTTTAATTCCTGAAAAATTTAATTTTTTTGTTTAATTTAGTATAACTTGCAAATGGAGTAACGGATCCGAATCTAAATTAGACCAAAGATGCCTAAGATCAGGGCTCATATTAAGTTCCGGTATCACAAACCCTATCTCAAATAGGACGAGAGGGAGAGGGTTTCAAGTCTTAAGAAAGTTGAGTTTTCCTTTAATTTAGTAGGGCCTATAACTTATAAATGGAGTGACAAATCTGAAGTCAGATTCGTCTGAATACCTGAATTTGCTGAAACGAATTTGACAAAATACCACTACATTGGATCCTCCTAGAATTACCTAGACTTGTTTATTGCAGACAACATTTAGATGGGCAAAGATTCATAGCTTCAGTAGTTTTACCAATAATATGGTCCTGAAGATGATGAAATGGTAGAAATCTGGTTCAGTTGACGAGATGACAAAACTTAAACACTAATGTTTTAGAAATATAAGACCAAATGGACTATAGTATGTAACATTTAGCACAAAACAAGGGATTTTAGCTCACTTTCGACCAGTGAACTGCGAAATAATTTCAATTTTCTTTGTTATATAACTTTTAAACAAAAATTAAACCAAGTGTTAATAATACTATAATTTTTTTTGTCAAGAACAAATACCTTATTTCATATCCAAAAATAGGGCATGGAGGTATATCTGAGTTTCCTCTAAATCTAAAGGGCGATGTTTTCTTGTACATTGCCAAAGCACAGACACACAAAAGCTATATCTGAGTTTGCTCTAAATCTGAAGGTGATGTTTTCTTGTACATTGCCGAAGCGCACACACAGAAACTTGTCGTGTCAAAGGTAAAGTATTTGAAAAACAAGTACATTAAAAGTATCTTAAGTAATAAGTATTTCGTAATCTTACTTAAGTATCAAGTAATAAGTACACCCTAGAGTTTTTACTTAAGTACAATTACAAGTAATGGAAAATTTTACTTAAGTAGTACTTCAAGTAAGTGACAGCACATATATATATATATATATATATATATATATATATATATATATATATATATATATACACATATATATATATAAATATATACATATATATATATATATATATATATATGTATATATATATATATATATACATATATATATATATATATATATATATATATATATATATATATATATATATATATATATATATATATATATATATATATATATGTATATATACTATCTTTATAAATGAGTGATAATTGTGTATATATGTCTATCTTATGTTCTCGTTAAAGAGTGTATTGGGGTACTACAGTTCTCAAAAAATAAGTTAGAATAAAAATTAACTCCTGTTTCGTTTCATAAAGCAGGATACCTTATGCATATTGGATAGAATTAATTTAAATAAAAAGGAAAATTTTGGTAAGGATTTGCTTACTTCGTTTCTTTTAATCCTTAATAATATAACCTTATCTCTGTGTCCAAATGTATCGTTCAAATTTTAATTCGTTTTTCTCTGAAATGTACACAGGGGTGCCAATCAAGGCTGTATCCAGGTGAGGGGGATTAGGGGGTGGTAACCCCCCCTGAAATGATTGTCCGACTCGTAAAAACTTAAAAAAATGAACATAATTTTTTTTAATATGTTTTTTTTTGTGCTCCCTCTGAAAAAATCTTTTTGTAATCTGAAAAAAAAAATCTTAGATACGACCCTGGTGCCAATTTATAAGATTAGAATTTGAAAACATCTTTCTGTTTTTTTTTTTTTTTTTTTTTATTGAAAGAACCAAAAGAACAACAAAATTGCCCCTCCCCATCTATATATATAGAAATAAGTTGATTGTTTGTGTGTCTGTCGACTGACGTCATGTTTCTCGACTGACGTCATTATAAGGATTGAGTATTATGTTGTCATGAAGTTGTTTGTCGACTGACGCCATGTTTGTCGACTGACGATATTAGAGACCGGGACACCTGGACACAAATGACGACCGGGACACTCAAAGAGAAATTACAGACTGGGACACCGGGACACAAATAACGACCGGGACACAGGGAATATAAATGACGACCGGGACACAGGGACACAACTACAAAGGGGACGCCGGGGGGCACAGGGGGATATATAAATGACGACGGGGACACAGAGAATGTTCGATTAGCAATCACCATCAACAAAGCTCAAGGGCAATCATTAGAATAATGAGGTATAGATCTGAATACGGATTGTTTTTCCCATGTACAATTATATATTATATGTTCAAGAGTCGGTAAACCCGACAATCGATTTATATGCACAGGACAGCGAAGAATGTTGTATATTCGCAAGTTTTACGTAGTTTAAAACATATATATATATATATATATATATATATATATATATATATATATATATATATATATATATATATATATATATATATATATATATCTATCTATATTCACAGGTGGGACACAGGGACACAACTACAATGGCGCGTAACGACTTACATGCGGGGGGGGGGGTGCGAAGCGCCCCCACCAACTAGGTGCTGGGGTTGCGCGAAGCGCCACCTCAACAGCTAGTAAATTTTAAAATTACTTTCTCCCCCACTCTACTTTTACGTGAATTGGTGTTCTTAGTTGTATGGGAACTGCCAAGAAGCCAGATTATAAGGAAATTTGGATCAATAATAATGCAAAATAACCATAATTGAGCTGTTTTTCCGATTAGGTGCTGGCGGCATATCGTAAGCACCTATAATTTTGTTCGTTTAAATTATCTAAAAAATACAGATAATTGGGATTTGAATCCCAATTGCTGATGAATTTCCCCAAGAGTATGTTTCAGCGTCGCTGGGGCTGCTGCTCCGGATAAGTCCAACTACCCCAGACGTAACCGTCATTCGCCTTTTGTTTTAAAGCTCTCCTTCTCTTTCTCTTTCTTAACAAAAGACTTTTACTTTCGTTAACTTAGGTGTAAAAAAAGTACAATACATAGAAACCAAAATCGATTCATTCCATTACCCTCGAAGTGATACTGAGAAATTGGTTTATTGGTACTTAACTTGATATTGGCACTGGGATATTTAAGCCTTATTGCTTATGTTTAACATCCCTCACAGCTAGGGAAAACGGCCCGATATATCACCCTTTTTTGTATAAATATTTTGCCAGACTCTTTCTATAAAGAAGTTGTGTTAAGAATTTTGGGATTCACCAGAACGACCATCTTTCTCGGTCTCGAAGAAATTACGAAGTCCCATTACAAAACTGTTTCCAAAGGTTGTCAACAGCTTTTCATTTGAACATGGGTCTGAATTATATTCTGAAATTAACTACACTTTTTATTGGTGGCGGACTCTCACCTTAAAAAAAATGTAAAAGTAAGAAATTCTTTTCATGGATTTTAGAATGAGTAACGGATTAAGTGAGTGTTTTTGCTGCGTGTAACATTGAGTCATCTAAGAGGATTGTGGCAAGTTTATACCACCAAGGAACAGTCTTTAAGATAGCATTAAAAGCATCCCATCTACCAATGTAGTACCAATGCCTATTTTTTTAGGGTTTAGTAGTGAGTCCTGAATTGTTAAAATCTGGCATCTCCAAAATCCGTGCTTTACTTACAACTTGCTTCAGGCTTTGAAAATATTCTATTTGGACTTCAGTTAAGCTTAGCTTGTTTGGAGAGTGCTATTTTAGTAATTTGGTCTGTCGCCCTGCAATGAAAGCATAGCTCGTAATGAATTGTTAGAAGCCTAGTAGGTGGTCTCATCTCAAACTGAGCGGACCGCCATAGTACAACCGATATAGGATTGTATTCGAATGTTTTTATTTTGATGTCCCGCGTTTTTATCATTTGGAGCAGCTCATCTATTGCAGATACAACGCCCAAGATAAAGGACCTCTAAGTGTTCTACTTCAACCTTTGTTCAATATGTTATCAAACCAGCTTCTTTTGTCCCTTAAAGTGTATAAAAGTATTACGGCCCCTTAAATCGGTCCGAAAAAATTTATTGCTTGGTTCAGGTATTCTATCCATAAGTCACTGAAATTTTGTTTGTGATCTACGGAGTTAATTCAGCATTATATCGAAATTGATCAAGAATTCATTTGGAGGTTTCATTTTTGCTCTCGTCACCTAGTTCAATTTTCTAATAGCCTCCAACCACTCCAAGATGCTAAAAAAAATTTGTGGCTATCTCAAGCATGCATCAAACTTCACCTTCATAGTAGCCTGCTTGCTTAGAGAAATATGGCAAGGTTTTTTACGAAACAGAGGAGGGTTGTGTTTTGTTCAGTACCCTATTTGATTGTAATTCGACGAGATGCCTTAGAAATAGTTTGACCGAGTGCTTCAGAAAATGTGCCCTCGAATCATTATGGAATTGTCGGAAGTTCTTTCTTTCTTCTAGAGGTTTAATATATTTAGTCATTCTCGGGAAGGACCCTTCTTTATCGAAGGACTCTAGAATAAAAAAAAAATATATAAGAGGCCTCTATCAAAGGACTCGAAAGCTTAAACTATTCGAGGTAGCCATCGGTAAGTAGTTATAGAAAACCTCTACATGATTGGAAACGTGTATTTGCACATCTTTGAATGTACCACATGCTACCGGCTCCGTGAAAACGGCAGACAATTGTCATTTGGACAAGTTTTCTATTATCATGCTTATAGAATTCCCGTGTTTAAGTCATAGAGTTGCCTTCTAGGCCAGTTACATGGTGCGTAGCTGGTCAGCTCTCTGGGTGCCTTGATTTTTCCCAAGATTTTTTTTTCCACAATTAAAATTAATTTGGCTTCAAGTTTTTGTGTGACCTGTACTAACCGTATGCCCTAGCTAAAAAAAGAAAAAAAGATACTTGGATCATTTCAATCAGTGACCTTTGTTCATGGACTCGATTTAAATTATCGGCCCGCCTAAACTAGACCGTTCAGTAGAAACTGAAATAGCCTTGTCAAATAAATTATCGTCTAGATTTTTTTGTTGCCGATATTGAGGATCTAACCTAGTTGGCCTTGCTGACTTAAATGGATATTTTGACGTATGGTTCTTCTTGGAAAAAATCTAACGTAATTTTTAATGTAATGTAACTAAAGATTGTTCAAAGAACATTGAATGTATGTACTTTTTAATCAAGTCAAATCAGTTACTCCCAAAGAGTATTTTAGTGACACAGCTTAGAGACTAATCCAGTCAAATAACTCGTCCCAAGGAAATTCATTACAGGTAGTATCACCATTTCTCTACAATAAAAACAGAAACATCACTGAAACCAGCAGAGGTGGTTTCTGCAATTCTTTCAGAGGTAACCTGAGCGGTTTAATATGAAAGCAGCAATAGATTTTTTGACTACTAATCTCACTTTTTATTTTTCTTAAAGGACATATCCGAATCTGTTTTACAGTTGATAAGATCTAGCCAATCTAGTACGGTCAGCACTGTTTATTTGTTCCAACTTATTGCCATTTACTGGAAAAGATCGCACTGGCTCTTTGCCAATACATAGAAATAAGATTGTGAAGTCTCATGAATGATCTTGTGATGCTGGAGTATGGTTCTTTTAAATTTTGAAGTCACTAGTTGGCTCTGAAAGCAGCTTATAGACAGCTTTACTGATAAATAAAGCTCTCAGAGAGACTGCTCGCTTTGAATGGCTCTGTTGAGTATTTGTGGCTACATATTCATAGATGACAAATTATGCATCAGTATTAACATTATTAGAAAACTCTCGGATTCTCATAAGATGAGTAATGTTAACAGCCAGGGAATTGTTGATGCCCAGCAAATTGGTCCCTACAGCTTTTGAAATGTGTGCTATTTAATCAGCAAACTCTTCAATACACTCATTCATAGAGTCCCTGCTTAGTACGACAGTTTGCTGAAGGAGAGCAGAAATCGTCTATTGCCCCGCATTTATATATTTTATGGAGTTTAGATCTGTTTCTTCTCAACTTTCTGACTTTCTTTGGTTTCCACGAGCTCTACTACTTTCAGGCTTTCCTTGTAAACACTACACAAACACAGCTGATATACTTAAGCTCGACTTTAGCGGGCCAAATATAGTTTTTCCCGTCCTCCTGTTAGCAATTTTTTGACTTCGCCTAATGCTTGTTTCTTCAGTCTTTTAATTGCATTAAGATTCCTTGGCCATCAATTTGAGTTCTGTATCCTTTTCATCAAGTTTTTGTTCTAAGACTAGTAGCACCCAAGCTGCTTTTGTCGTTGTGCTATATAACAAAGTTAAAGAGTGGAAATACAACTTGTTAATGTCTTCATTTGATATATAATTGTTGGGAGCCTGGTATTTTGTATATTTGCGTTTATAATCGTGTTGATCCTTTAATTACTGTTTAAAACCATGATTTACATCCTAAAGCTCTGTTTTGTAATTTCCTGCCAAATAATGTGTTTCCACTAATTATTGCCAATATAATCTCTTAGAGGGACTTTGGTATTGCCGTGCATTTATAAAAATTGCTTAAAACCACAGTTAGAACGTAAAAAGCAGTCTCCGTCTCGCTGCTAGTGATTGAAGCAGCAAACAACTCTGTCAATGATTCACTCATTCGCAAGTTAAAAATACCTTATTTTTTTAATTTTTAGAATTAACCTCCCCCCCTTCAACTCCCCAAAATAGAACAGATCCGTTCCGGTTATGTCAATCCCGTATCTAGGACTTGTGCTTATCTTTCCCACCAAGTTTCATCCCGATCCCTCCACTCTAAGCATTTTCCAAGAGTTTAGGTTACGCCCCTCCCCAACATCCCGTTCACCAGATAAGGTTGCAATTTAATGTAAGAGTTCTGAGACATGATATTCTTCCAAACATCAAATTTCATTAAGATCCGATCACTCCTTCGTATGCTAAAAATACCTCATTTTTCAAAATTTTCAGAATTAGCCCTCCTCCCCCAAAGAGAGCGGATCCTTCCCGATTATGTCAATCACGTATCTAGAACTTGTGCTTATTTACTAGTTCTAGTAAGCTAGAATTGCAAAGATTTTTCATCTTCAGGGGTGAGGGGTTAGGTAAATATACTAAATGGCTTACCTTATATTCGTTTCTAGTACATTTTAAGCTAGGGAAATTTTTCCTTGGTCAAATGGTTATGCAACAACCATAGCGTAACATAATATCATAGTTTCGCGATTATTGATACAAAGATTGTGTGGCACTCAATTAGTGATACACACAGTCAGTTTGTTGTTGCCATCAAACAAATCAGGAGTAAATAGTAGGCATTATTTTAAATAGCGTAGCCTTAGCTTGCACGTTCTGAATTTTTAGAAACATCAACAAATATTGCTTCAGGTTTTATGTTTCGGGCCATTATATTTATTATAGTGTATACTGTGGGTAAACTTGCCAAGCTGAGTGGAAGCTCATATCATTATCATTGAATAAAATAGAGACGTCATTGCCGGATACCTATATAGGAAGGCCGTATGTGGTATAGCCCAAAGGACGATGCTGTAATCTAATCTAAGTTCAAAGAGTCACGCCGATTAAAAAGTAATGTGCTCAGCATGACTTTTGAGATAGACCTTCTAGAATTTGATACCATTGGCTGCAGCAATTGTTTACCTGAACAGGAAATGACAATTGACTAAGTAAAACCATTGATAACATTAATAAGAAAATCAAGACTCACAAGAATTTTCGATAGTGCCACTGCATTAAGCATTAACTGAGTTGAAAAGACATTACTTTGATTAAAATAATTGAAGACATTGACCCTGTTTGCTTGATTAGAAATGAACTATTCGCTTGAGCAATTCTATCCTTTTCAAAATAATTTGTTCTAGGTTTTCTCTCTATAGTTGGAACAGGTACAGGTTAAAATATGCAGTATAATTTGGGCTTAGTTTCGTTTGAAACGAACGAGGCCGAGGCAAAAGAATGGTTTTCGAAGATCTTGGAATTTTATCGTGAGTTCAGATGTAGTTGTAAATATCTAACTGTGTAAGCCTAAATTTCAAAGGTGCTTGTGTAATATCCTTTATATGGATAAGATCATGCCTACGGAAGATTTGGAATAACCAGAGCTAATGGCGAGCTCTTTTCATAAGACAAAGATTTATTTGAACAAAACCTCACCGAGATGCAGAAAGGGAGAAGGAAAACAGGTAATGTATCGCAGTTCATATAATTGACTTACCAATAAAGTGGACATACTACTCGATGCCTTTTTTATGCTCTTTACGAATATAATAATTGCTTCTTTCACAAATTCAAATTTAAGCACTTTTTGACCTAGCATAACTTAACTATAAATAATTTTGTCACTGAGAAAATGTAGTATTATTTTTTCGAAAACGACCGATAACTCATACTTTAATTGAAAATTTGTCATTTTTAAGATTTCAAAAAGTGTTTAAATTTGAATTTGCGATAGAAGCGATTATTATATTCTTAAAGAGCAAAAAAAGGCATTAAGTGTTATGTTCACTTCATTGGTAAATTATATGAACTGTGATACATTTACCGGGAAACATTACTACAGAGTCATGGCTCTTCTTCTTCACTGTTGTAACAAGGGCCTGTCCTCTTCTTTGTTTTTCCGTTTATTGAGTTTTCTTTTGTCTTATAAAGTACACTCCACTCTTTTTTTCGTAGTGCTCCATCATTCTGGTTGCATGAAGAAGGGTTTTCAATAAATAAAAATAACAAAATAGTGAGTGGCTATCTCAAGCATGCATCAAACTTCACCTTCATAGTAGCCTGCTTGCTTAGAGTAATATCTAAATCTCATACAGCCATTTGTTAGGGGTTTTTCGCCTTTTAAATTGTTTTAACTTTTTTTTTTATTCTACCCCTGATTAGCAACGCAATTATTCTACTGTCTTCTCGACGTTCGTAAAGGAAAAAAAGACAGAAAAACGAAGCGAAAAAACAACAAGAAACTAAAAACCTCAAAAGTGGACACGTAAATTTCGGGCTTAGAAGGGGAGTATCTCTAAAATTTTGTTATTCAAAACATGACCAATTTAGTGATATGATATATTTTTTTTTCCTTTCAAAGTAAAGAACAAAACCATTAAAACACGATTAAATAGTATTTATAATGCACACGAGGCTAATCAACTTATAAAATATCAACTCGTAAGACTCCGTTTCATCATTGTTCTTCGTTTTTGCAAGTAGACTCTCGAGTAATAATAAAAAGGTCTGGATACAGCAGTAGACAAGAGACCCCATAGTTCTGCAAGAAAAGTATATGTAAAATCTAAAAGTTTATGATTCAGATTTATCCATTGCAATAGAACTTCCAAAACACTAGTTATTTGAATCTCAATGAAAATTAGGACATCATCCGAGCTAATCTAAACTATTTCAACGATAAAAACAATAAAACCATATACATCACCGGATTTAAAAAAACAACAACAAAGAATTTATTAGCATAAACGTGCACGCTGAATATGGTTTAACAGTGCCTAAGCACGTAATTATTCTTTTTTTCCTTTGTCCACTGCATTGTGTCACATTGACAAACAAGAAGACCATAGGAGAGTACCAGCACTGGTCTTGAGCAGAGCTGAAGAAACCGTAGCGCTGAACCTCGCAGTCTTTGGAGTCCATCCAGCCCAGATATTATTTTACAGCCATTAAGTAAAAAAAAACAAAAAAACATAAAAGAATATTTACCAAGTAAGTAAAAGTTTCAAGAGTTTTTGAATCATTGACAGAGTTGTTTGCTGCTTCAATCACTAGCAGCGAGACGGAGACTGCTTTTTACGTTCTAACTGTGGTTTTAAGCAATTTTTATAAATGCACGGCAATACCAAAGTCCCTCTAAGAGATTATATTGGCAATAATTAGTGGAAACACATTATTTGGCAGGAAATTACAAAACAGAGCTTTAGGATGTAAATCATGGTTTTAAACAGTTTAAAGGATCAACACGATTATAAACGCAAATATACAAAATACAAGGCTCCCAACAATTATATATCAAATGAAGACATTAACAAGTTGTATTTCCACTCTTTAACTTTGTTATATAGCACAAGTAGCAGTGTTTTTGTATTATTTCAAAAGCAGTTTTATATCATGCTCTTGTATATCATGCTCTTGTTATATCATACTAAGTAATTGTAAAAGAGCATGATATAAAATAAGGGATGATATAAAAATGGGATGATATAAAATGGGAGAAAAAAATTTCTCCCATGAAAAATGTCCTCCCATGGAAAAATTCTCCCAGTAATTCCATTCCCGCTGAAAATTCCCCCTGTGCAATTCCCTGGAACATCCTCTACACTTGTAAATTTGAGAATCCTAAGAGAAAATATGACAAATAAAAAGTATTCTGCATATAAACTGCGAGATAACCCTTGTGTAAAATTGTTCCTCCCCAAGGAAAATTCTCCCCTTTGAAAATCCCCCACGCAAAAAAATTCCATCCTGTGGAATGTATAATTTATAATTTACAATAGAATAGTATACAATAATAGAGTAATAACAGTATACAATAGAATAGTATAACAATAGAATAGTATAATTTACAAAATTTAGTGCTTGTTATTGCAATTTTTCTGCCGCGATGTCGCAAAGATTTTTGAAATTCAAGAATTTTAGAAAATAGAATTGTAAAGTCCTGTGGTGGCGCAGTGGACTTGACCTTAGCTTGGTAATACGGGACCCAGAGATCGAATCACGCTGCAGGAATGCACTGCAGGGCCGACGCAGGGACCTTGGTAGTCAAGAAGCGTCGTTAATTGTTAAATAAAATAGAATTGTAAATATTCAGTGGTTGGCCTCTTCTGAAGAAAATATACTATACAAATAAGAGTAGTACAACTATATTCCTATTCTATGCTATTTCTAAACATTATGACCACTTTTCTGATAATGCCCCCTCGTTTTCATGGTCAAAGACATAGCCTAATGAATAAGCAAAAACAAAGTGCAAGAAGACAATTTGATTTCTTATAAAAAACACTTATAAAAACGTATAACTTATAAAAAGCACGCATATGTAAAATTAGCTTTCAAATGCTTTCAACAATGGTGCTTTAAATGGTGTACTTTCCGTTTCGGTCCAAAACGATCTCCGAGGAGTTTCAAGCTCTTGTTCAACATTCGTGTAAAATTAATTTCGAATTAATATTTTCTATTAAAATTAGTCAAAATAAGAGTCCCCATTCCTCAATCAGATGCGAATGGTAAGTTTTTTCTCGATATACATTTTTCGTAATCTATTTTTTGACTTTTAGTTGTTTTTGGCCGTGGCTTGCTGTCATCCTAACACAAAATGATTTGAAAACTGATGTTAAGGAGACTATACTAAGAATATGGTTCAGTAAACGGTCCAGAGCTTTTTTGAAAGAATGGTTAGGACGATGTCGTCCAATTTTTACGGGAAAAGAATGCTACTACTACTAGCACTACTACTATTAACTCAATGCAGCACCAGGCTGCCAGAGCCTAACAGAGCTGCGCATACTCCTCCTCCAAACCAATCTGTTCAAAGCTATCCTCTTTGCACTGTCTCAACAACTTCCAATTTCCTTTAAATCCTTTCTTACGAACTCTTCCTAACCTACTTAACACCTAGGATGTTTTTGGTTGGCCGAAAAGGCCAACCATCAGATATATGACGATCTTTGGCAATCTGTCATCCTCCGTATGCAGTACATTTCCTCGTTATAGCCCTAGAAAGTGGGGTAGATCCGCATTTTTTACAGCTATACTGCTTGATACTGATACCTCTCTGCTGCTTGAAATACGTTCAGACTTCAATTGGGCTGACAAAGTGAAGCTTTGAGTAAATTGGGACGGAGTAAAAGCGTCTCCAGCTCTTTTGACTCCTAGGTAACTAGACTTGTAGTAATATTTTAGCATTCTTAAAAAAATATATTTATATATTTTTATCAAGATGCCATGCTAAGTGTGCACTCTTACTTTTTTCCAATATTGCCTGCTTGCTCTGACTTTAATTTAAGAAGATGAAAGATGATGATTTCGTCTTTGCAACTTAACTAATCTATTCTTATTCAATTTTTTGGCCATTTGAATAACAGTCAAAATGGAATTTCTTTATTCTCAGTTAAGTGTTACACAATGAAGTCTCAATAAAAGATGATGTAAAAGGATGCCATTTTTCTATAAGCTAAGCCATGGCATTTTATGAAAACGTCCACTCTTGTTGAGCAGCTTGCATAGCTGTTTTTTATTCTCCCGCTACTCTCTGATAAAAATCATTGAAGAAATTTTCACACGAATGAAAATGAGTGATGTTGATGTGGGTGTCTCAAAACTGTGAATACAAATTTTTACGGGTTTTAAACGTTTTTTTCGATTGAACACACATTTATACTGAAAACAGACCAGCACGAAAGGACAATACAGGACAGGAGCAGGTTTTTGTTCAATGATTTAAACGAGGAAAAGTGTATTCAAAAGCTCGCGGTGACGAAATGTAAGTAAGAAGCAACCCAACTCAATAGTAACGAAAACCCTAAAAAAATCAGAATCTTGATACCCATTGATACATCAAAAGAAACAGATATTTATATTGATTTCAAATATGTAAGCTTTATAAAGTTTAGTCTTACCCATCAAAAGCTTTCAGCCTCAGAAAATTTGCCTAATTTCGAAAAAAGGGGTGAAACACCCCGTAAAAATCATAAAATCCTTATGAAAATCACACCACCAGATTCCACCAGTAGAGGTTTCGAGCTCCTACGTGGAAAAATGTGGAATTTTGTATTTTTTGTCAGAAGAAACATACCGGATGCGTGTTTATTTGTTTTATTTTTTCTTTCCAGGGGTGATTATATCGACCCAGTGGTCCTAGGATATCGTGAGAGAGCTCATTCGAAAGTAAATTAAAAGTTCTGTACCTTTTTGAGTGATCGATAAAATTGGAGGACAACTAAGCCCTCATCCATTGCTCATTTTTTCCCAAAGTCACCCGATCAAAATTTTGAGGTAGCCATTTTGTTCAACATAGTCGAAAAACCTAGTAACTATATCTTCGAAGATGAATTAATCCCCACAGTCCCTGGGAGAAAGGCTGCAAGTTGTAAACTTTGCCCATTGTTTACATATAGTAATGGTTGTTCGGAAGTATACAGACGTTTTCAGGGGGGATTTTTCTGGTGGTAGGAGGTCCAGGAGTGAAGGCTATGTGGGAATGAGGAAAGGAAGTTTTCCTTAAAGGGGGCGCAGGATTCCCCAGAATTATTTAAAAAAAAACAATTAGAAATTAAATAAAAAAAAACAAGTTTATTCAACTGAAAGTAAGGAGCAACATTAAAACTTAAAACGAACAGAAATTATAACGTGAATGAGGGTGTTAGCCCTCTTGTCAATACCTCCCTCTTTATGCTAAAGATTCTTTTAGTACCTTCAAAAGAACAATTTAGTCTAAAAAAACTCTTTGTGATTCAGGGATTATTCTTAAAGAATCGGAACTTTAGCGTAAAGACCGAGGTATTCACGAATGGGCGAACGCTCTAATATACGTAATAATTTCTGTTTGTCTAAAGTTTTCATGTTGCACCTTACTTTCAGTTGAAAAAACTTGTTTTTAATTTGAACAGAAATTACTCCGCATATGAAATGGACTTTTCCTTCTAAAATCCCTGCTCTTTACGGTAAAGTTTGACTCTTTCTCTTAACTCTACTTTTTAAAACAGTAAAAAACTTTAGCATAAAGAGCGGGGAGTTGAGGAGGAAAAGCCCCTTTCATATACGGAGTAATTTCTGTTAGTTTTAAGTTTTAATGTCGCTCCTTACCAGTCAAAAAAACTTGTTTTTTTATTTAATTTCTGAACGTTCTTGAATTAATTCATGTTTTGATTTTGGCTCTCCGCACGTAAATAATTAAAACGAAATTTGTATTTTTTTTTGGCTAAATGGCTTTTTCATAGTTTTAATCGGATGATTTTGACAACAAAGGAGCGAAGGAGGAAGTCTAGTTGCCCTCCAATTTTTCGATTACTTAAAAAGGCAACTAGAACTTTTGAGTTTTTACGAACACTTTCATTAGTAAAAAATACGTAAATTACGAATTAACTTACGTAACAAACTTCTATATTCGCATATTTTTATTAGGTATATGAGGGGGTTCATCCCCTCATCAATACCTCGCTCTTTACACTGAAGCTTAAGTTTGTACCAATTCCTTAAGAATGACCCCTGAATCACAAAGGCCGTAGAATAAATAGTTGAAATTACTAAATATGCCTCGGCGCAAAGAGCGAGGTATTATGAGGAGGCGAACCCCTCATACAAGTAATAGTTACTGTTCGTTTTAAGTTTTAATGCTGCTCCTTACTTTCAGTTGAAAAAGCTTTCCATATTTATCTTTTCGTGTTTTTTTTTGGTAATGCTACAAAAGCCTGCGCCCCCTTCATTGAAATTTTCTTCCCCCATGATAAGTTACTCTATGGAAAGATCCTCCCACGTAAGCCCCGCTCAACTTCTCCCCCTCCTCCCAAACCAAAAAAAAAACTGAAAACGGCTGTACACTTCCCAATAATTACCATATGTAAACAGTGGTCAAAGTTTGTAACTTGCAGCCCTTCCCACAAGGACTGTGGGGGAGTAAGTCGTCCCCAAAGACATAGGTGTTAGGTTTTTCGACTATGGTGAATAAAATGTCTATCGCAGAATTTTTATCCAGTGACTTCGGGGGAAAATGAGCATGGGAGGAGGCCTAAGTGCCCTCCGATTTTTTGGTCACTTGAAAAGGGCACTAGAACTTTTAATTTTCGTTAGAATGCTCTCACGACGTTCTAGGACCACTGAGTCGATACGATCACCCCTGGGAAGAAAAAAAAACAGAAACAAACAAATAAACACGCATCCGTATCTGTCTTCTGCCAAAAAATGTGAAATTCTTTTTGTAGATAGGAGCTTGAAACTTCTAAATTAGGGTTCTCTGATACGCTGAATCTGATGGTTTGATTTTCGTTAAGATTGTATGACTTTTAGGGGGTGTTTCCCCTATTTTCTAAATAAAGCAAATATTCTCAGGCTCGTAACCTTTTATCCGTAAGACTAAACTTAATGAAACTTATATATTTAAAATCAGCATTAAAATGCAATCCTTTTGATGTAACTATTGGTATCAAAATTCCATTTTTTAGAGTTTCGGTTATTATTGAGCTTGGTCGCTTCTTACTACAGTTCGTTACCACAAACTGTTTGAAAACGAATCAGAGAGCTCCGGACTAGCAGGACAAAAACCCAGGAACTTTCTATGTCAGTTCCAGTCTATGCAAAGAGACAAGCTGTCATCTACCTACATAATCAAACAGCTTGTGTTAACGAACTGCAAGTAAGGAGTGACCCGGGTCAATAGTTAAAAAAAACTAAAAAAAAAACAGAATTTTAATACCAATATACGCATCAAAAGATTTTTCTACACTGATTTCAAATATATAAGTTTCACTAAGTTTAGTCCTACCTATAAGAAGTTACGAGCCTGAGAATATTTGTATTAAGTTGAAAAAGGGAAAACACCCCTTAAAAGTCATAGAATCTTAATGGAAATCCTACCACAAGATTCAGCGCATCAGAGAACCTTATTGCACAGGTTTCAAGCTATTACCTACAAAAATGTGAAATTTTGTAGTTTTTGCCAGAAGAAAGATCACGGATACGTGTTTATTTTTTTTTCTTCCAGGGGTATTTATATCAACCGGGTGGTCCTAAAATGTCACGAGAGGGCTCATTCAAACTGAAATTAAAAGTTCTAGTGCCTATTTTGAGTCACCAAAAAATTGGAGGGAGACTAGGCTCCTTTCCACACTCATTTTTTTCCCAGAGTCACCGCATTAAAATTTTGATAAAGTCATTTTGTTCAGCATGGTCGGAAGTTCTAATAACCCTGTCTTTCAGGAGGACTTAATCCCCCACATTTTTTAGAAAAGAGCTGCAAGTTATGGACTTGCCCATTATTTACATGTAGTATTGGTTGTTGGGAAGCATACAAACGTTTTCAGGATGGATTTTTATGGTGGGGGGAGGGTTTACGTGGAAGGATACTCCCAGAGAGGAAATTTTCATGGGAGAAGAGAATTATCCATAAGATGCGGGATTTCCCAAGATTATTCGATCAAAAACAAGTGAAAGTAAGGAGCAGTGTTAAAATTTAAAATGAACAGAAATTATTATGTATATGAGGGAGTTCGCCCTCTTGTCAACACCATGCTCTTTACGCTACTTGTTCTTTTAGTACTTTTAAAAGAGATATTTAGTGTAATCTAATGGTCTTAAAGAATTCTTTAAAAAATTCTTAAAGAATTGGAACAAAATTCAAACTATAGCGTAAAGACTGAGAAATTGAAGGGGGGTCGAACCCCATCATATATATTTAGTAGTTTCTGTTCGTTTTAAGTTTTAATGTTGCTCTTTTTTTTCAGTTGAGAAAAATAGGTTTTCTAATCTAATAGTAGCATAGCATCAATAGACGCAGGTGGAATACCTGAGGCTCGAAAATCGGTGGCTAAAACACTCTCCTTGTTAGAGAAACTCGCTGATGACTGTAATGCGGGGACCGACCCTCAAGATGGTACAGACAGAATGGAGCTCATCGGAGCCATCGTAGATCTCATGACTCGTCCCTCTTTTTGGCCAAAGTGAATTTTTACTTTGATTAACTGACTAATAAGTCGTTTTACATTGCCAGTTTATGTTTGCTTCGGCAGAAAAAAGACCTGACGCTGACTAACGTGCATCTAAAAAATACAGATAATTGGGATTTGAATCCCAATTGCTGATGAATTTCCCTAAGAGTATGTTTCAGCGTCGCTGGGGCTGCTGCTCCGGATAAGTCCAACTACCCCAGACGTAACCGTCATTCTCCTTTTGTTTTAAAGCTCTCCTTCTCTTTCTCTTTCTTAACAAAAGACTTTTACTTTCGTTAACTTAGGTGTAAAAAAAAGTACAATACATAGTTAAATATAAAACCAAAATCGATTCATTCCATTACCCTCGAAGTGATACTGAGAAATTGGTTTACTGGTACTTAAACATAAGCAATAAGGCTTAAATATCTCAGTGCCAATATCATGTTGAGTCGGTACATCCCTCACAGCTAGGGAAAACGGCCCGATATATCACCCTTTTTTATATAAATATTTTGCCAGACTCTTTCTATAAAGAAGTTGTGTTAAGAATTTTGTGATTCACCAGAACGACCATCTTTCTCGGTCTCGAAGAAATTACGAAGTCCCATTACAAAACTGTTTCCAAAGGTTGTCAACAGCTTTTCATTTGAACATGGGTCTGAATTATATTCTGAAATTAACTACACTTTTTATAGGTGGCGGACTCTCACCTTAAAAAAATGTAAAAGTAAGAAATTCTTTTCATGGATTTTAGAATGAGTAACGGATTAAGTGAGTGTTTTTGCTGTGTGTAACATTGAGTCATCTAAGAGGAATGTGGCAAGTTTATACCACCAAGGAACGGTCTTTAAGATAGCATTAAAAGCATCCCATCTACCAATGTAGTACCAATGCCTATTTTTTTAGGGTTTAGTAGTGAGTCCTGATAGGTTGAAGCTTCATATTCAAAATATGACCAGTTTTTTTTTATCTTTTTGCGAATGTGCAGCTCATATTCATTTTTTGGAGCATGTGCCTGTACAAATAATTCTTTGTTAAAATCTGGCATCTCCAAAATCCGTGCTTTACTTACAACTTGCTTCAGGCTTTGAAAATATTCTATTTGGGCTTCAGTTAAGCTTAGCTTGTTTGGAGAGTCCTTACTTTCAGTTAAAAAACTAGTTTTTTTTATGTAATCTCTATAGGGGAGGAGCTCATCCATACATTTCTCTACGAGGTGTAAAGAATTGTATATGGTAGCCTGAACTTAGGTTGATATATGGTTCAGGCAGTTTATTACATGATGACATGTAATATTGGTAAAACGTGCTTAATTACATGGGTAAAATGAGCCATGTTTTTCGAATACATAAAAAGACAACTATAAATTTTAATTTTTAACTAATGTTTTTATAGGTAAAAAATATACGTAACTTAAGAATTAACTTACGTAACAAACTTTTATATTCTTAAATTTTTGAAATGTATATGAGGGGTTTTGTACCTTCGTTAATACCTCACTCTTTACACTAAATCGTAAGTTTTGTGCCGATTCTTTAAGAATGACCCCTGAATCAGAAAGGCTGAAGAATAAATAGTTAAAATTACTAAAAATACTATAGCATAAAGAGCGAGGTATTTATCTCCTCCTAAATACCTCGCTCTTTATGCTAAAGTATTTTTAGCATCCCTCATATGCATAATAATCTCTGTTCGTTTTAAGTTTCAAAGCTTTCAATGCTTCCAATTGAAAAAACTTTTCCATGTTTATTTTTTCATTGTTTTTTTATAGTAATTTTAGAAAATCCTGCGCCCTTTTCATTGAATTTCTGTTCTCCCATGACATATTTCTCCAAGGAAAGATCCTCCCACATAGCCCCCTCCCCTCAACCGCACCCCAAAAGCCAAAAAAATCCCCTGAAAACGTCTCTACACTTCCCAATAACCATTATTATATGTAAACACTGGTCGAATTTTGTAACTTGCAGCCCCTCCCCCAGGGACTGTGGGGGAGTAAGTCATTCCCAAAGACATAATTATTATGGTTTTTGACAATGTGGAACGAAATGGCTATCTCAAAATTTTGATCCGTTGACTTTGGAGAAAAAATGAGCGTTGGAGGGGGCCTAGGTGCCCTCCAAATTTTTTGATCACTTAAAAAGGGCACTAGAAATTTTCATTTCCGTTAGAATCAGTCCTCTTGCGACATCTAGGACCACTTGGTCGATACGATAACCCCTGGGGAAAAAAAAACAAAAAAAAACAAATAAACACGCACCCGTGATTTGCCTTCTGGCAAAAAATACGAAGTGTGCAAAAATACCTCACAGAAGCACTGAATAAGGCTATTGACTTGGACGCAAAATCATGCGTCCTGCTTATCTTGGTATAATAAGATGCGTTTCCAATCCCCCAATGAATTTGAGTAACGCACTCCAACAAGCTTTCGTTTGACAGCAAGGGCAACTTAGTGAAATCTATGACTATTTCAATGATTTTCGGATGTGAGGGGTACGCAATTGAGGAGTTTTGTTCCCTTCCAATTAGGTTTTTCCATTCTCAGGAATTTTGCCATGTTGCTAAGATACCCATTATACTGGTTCATTGTTTTCAGTGCGCCAGAAATCATACAAATCATAAGAACAGCCCTGGCGCATCTTCCCTTAAATATACCATGTATAAACATCCAGATGTCTTTTGTTATAGATGAATATGTCCTCAAATAAGAAAGCTGATGAAAAGCTTACGAGTTGTTGTGAACTAATAGTAACTTCTTGGAATATTGACGGTGGTTTTCTAAACCAACTCCTGCTAATTGAAAATCTACTTTGCTGTAATGACGTTTTGTGCTTTCAGGATCTATTGTCAGGATCTATCGTCTCTCTTAAAACTTAATGAGGGCATCTGCGTGTTTGAGGTTCATAGGATGATTTCAATTATAGAAAGTCCTCTGGAGGCCCTTTCTTGGTTTTCATCTCCCAGCATCATTACACTTTGTAAATGAATTTTTTTTGGCAGTTGAACTCGCAGATCTAATTATCTATTCATGGTACTAATTCACAAACTACCAGGACATTGAATCTGAAGAAAGGTTCAGTCGACTTATAACAGATTATAGCACCTATAGCAGCTTCATGCAGCAATGTCCGTTCGAAGTAATTACCTTGATAGTGTGTGGAGACATTGATTGTGATCTTAATCATCAAGATTTTCAAGATAATCCACGAATACAAATCTTTATACTTGCTCTTCCCGATTTGCAGGTTATTAGGAATAGTTTTGCTTACACCTATATTCACAATTCAGTAACTACTAGCTCGTTTTACTTTCAGCTATGCTGTAGCGGTGTTACTGCTGTCAATCCTAGCCATGTTGATCTTAGCGTTATGGCTGCTGATCACTTTCCCGTAATAAATAGTTTCGTTATTGACGACCCAATTCCCACAAGCATCAGGGCAGTCAAAAAGAGGCAAGCGAAGTGCAACTGGAAAAAAGTTATACCTCTTTCACTTGGAACTTGACTTAATTTTAGATAAATTAGAATTAGTTTCTTCCTATTGCAGAAGTTTCTGGAGCTATTTGACAGCTAAAACAGATCCCGGTATCTACCAAACGTTTGGTATCTACCAAACGCCGCTTATAAAAGCTCCTAGTAAAGCATAAAGCTACAGCAACGGACCAAAATAGAGGAGACCTACGGGAAAATCTGCGTGAGATTAGGAGGTTTATGGGAAAGTGGAAATCCCTAGCGGATAATTCACACTCTGTCCTTCCCAGTGATAAAGGGTGGATCAGATATTTCACAAGGTATTTTTGCACACTTCTTGCCGTCAAGAACAACCCTCCAATCGTTAGTCAGATACTTTAAATTCACTGAATTGGAGCAAGAACCACTGTCAACACGTTCTAAATTATATTTATGAGCATCGAATGTGTCAAATCCTTTCGGAGGTTGCTTAGGAACAACAAAGTTGGTTGGCTTTCAAGGCTCAAGTTTGCTTTCTGGAGTCAAGTTCAATTTGCTTAGAACAGACCGAAAGAATTAAGGCGACCCTTTAATTCCTCGACAGTGGAAAAGAACTAATTTACTTGACAAGTTAGAGTGGCTGTTACTTCCCCAGAAATTATGGGGACTTTATTTGGTTCATGCGTCGCACAGCCGTAAGGATCACGGATGCGTATCTATAGGTTGTGTTTTTCTTCTTTTTTTTACCCATGGGTGATTGTATCGAACCAATAGTCCTTGAAGATTGGAAGAGAATCAAACGGAAATAAACGGTTCCAGTGTCCTTTTTAAACAGCACTTGAAATTTTTGTTGCACAGGGGGTCAGGTAAGTGGAACATTACCGGCATGACTTGAAAAAGCTTTTTCAACGTATAGTAAAGAGCAACATTAAAATTGAAAATAAACAAAAATTATTCTGTACATGAGGGGAGCTGCCCCTTTGCTCTATAAGCTAACGTCAAGTTTTTATTAATTAAGGGGAGCTGTCACTTCGCTCTATAAACTAAAGTTATGTTTGTTAATTAAGGTTTTTAGGGAGGGGATGGTTGTTTAACTTTAAAGGAGGCTCATTCGGTTGAAAATTGGAAGTTTTCGTTCCCTTTTGAGAGTCAAAAACGATGAAAGGTAACTACCCCCCCTCCCAGCGACAACCCCTCTTTTCACCAAACCCATCCGATTGAAATTATGAAATAGGTTTTTTTCAAAATAGTCCAAAGAACAAATCACAATGCGTCTAGGGTTGGCACAATTTTCCAGTGCCATGGGAATACAGTTTTAAGTAGTGCACTGGGGGCACAGAAGGTTCTTGTGCAATCCCACCTACACAACTTTCAATTCACAAAACACACTATTCTATACTATTCTATACAATAGAATAGTATAACAATAGAATAGTATAATTTACAAAAATTAGTGCTTGTTATTGCAATTTTTCTGCCGCGATGTCGCAAAGATTTTTGAAATTCAAGAATTTTAGAGAATAGAATTGTAAAGTCCCGTGGTGGCGCAGTGGACTTGACCTTAGCTTGGTAATACGGGACCCAGAGATCGAATCACGCTGCAGGAATGCACTGCAGGGCCGACGCAGGGACCTTGGTAGTCAAGAAGCGTCGTTAATTGTTAAATAAAATAGAATTGTAAATATTCAGTGGTTGGCCTCTTCTGAAGAAAATATACTATACAAATAAGAGTAGTACAACTAGATTCCTATGGTATGCTATTTCTAAAGATTATGACCACTTTTCTGATAATGCCCCCTCGTTTTCATGGTCAAAGATATAGCCTAATGAATAAGCAAAAACAAAGTGCAAGAAGACAATTTGATTTCTACTTTAGAATATGTAGTATTTTTCTATGAATAAGATTACCGTATTTCCTTCCATTGTTATCCACTTTGAAAATCATTTCAGACTACACTTATATTCACAATACTCTTTTCACTTAGGTACTAGGTACTAGGTACTAGGTACTTCGGTACTAAATTCCATCAAGTCCAAACTGTCAAACCTGTTCTAAAACAGAACCAAGGATATTTCACCATACCATTTAAGGGAAAAACACATTAATAGGGCTACATCTGAGACCATCAAGGGTTCTAGATATAGTCCAAAGTGGCCATAATTTTTGAAAGTCACATAAAATAAGGATTCTAATAGAACCACTTTTATTTTTAGGCTATAGTATATTTCAAACAGTTCGTGGTAACGAACTGTAGTAAGGAGCGACCCGGCTCAATAGTAAACGAAACTCTAAAAAACGGAATTTTGATGCTAAAATATACATTAAAAGAATTGAATTTTCATGCTGATTTTAAATATATAAGTTTCATCAAATTTAAACTTTGTCATCAAAAGTTACGAGCCTGAAAAAAATTGCCTTATTTCGAAAAATAGGGGGAAACATCCCCTAAAAGTCCTAGAATCTTAACGAAAATCACACCATCGCATTTGGCGTATCAGAGAACCCTATAGCGAAAATTTCAAGCTATCTACAAAAATGTGGAATTTCGTATTTTTTGCCAGAAGGGAAATCACGGGTGCGTGTTTATTTGTTTTTTTTTTTTTGTTTTTTTCCCCAGGGGTTATCGTATCGACCAAGTGGTCCTAGATGTCGCAAGAGGACTGATTCTAACGGAAATGAAAATTTCTAGTGCCCTTTTTGAGTGATCAAAAAATTTGGAGGGCACCTAGGCCCCCTCCAACGCTCATTTTTTCTCCAAAGTCAACGGATCAAAATTTTGAGATAGCCATTTCGTTCCACATTGTCAAAAACCATAATAATTATGTCTTTGGGAATGACCTACTCCCCCACAGTCCCTGGGGGAGGGGCTGCAAGTTCCAAAATTTGACCAGTGTTTACATATAATAATGGTTATTGGGAAGTGTAGAGACGTTTTCAGGGGATTTTTTTGGCTTTTGGGGTGCGGTTGAGGGGAGGGGGCTATGTGGGAGGATCTTTCCTTGGAGAAATATGTCATGGGAGAACAGAAATTCAATGAAAAGGGCGCAGGATTTTCTAAAATTACTATAAAAAAACAATAAAAAAATAAACATGGAAAAGTTTTTTTCAATTGGAAGCATTGAAAGCTTTGAAACTTAAAACGAACAGAGATTATTATGCATATGAGGGATGCTAAAAATACTTTAGCATAAAGAGCGAGGTATTTAGGAGGAGATAAATACCTCGCTCTTTATGCTATAGTATTTTTAGTAATTTTAACTATTTATTCTTCAGCCTTTCTGATTCAGGGGTCATTCTTAAAGAATCGGCACAAAACTTACGATTTAGTGTAAAGAGTGAGGTATTAACGAGGGTACAAACCCCCTCATATACATTTCAAAAATTTAAGAATATAAAAGTTTGTTACGTAAGTTAATTCTTAAGTTATGTATATTTTTTACCTATAAAAACATTAGTTAAAAATTAAAATTTATAGTTGTCTTTTTATGTATTCGAAAAACATGGCTCATTTTACCCATGTAATTAAGCACGTTTTACCAATATTACATGTCATCATGTAATAAACTGCCTGAAACATATATCAACCTAAGTTCAGGCTACCATATACAATTCTTTACACCTCGTAGAGAAATGTATGGATGAGCTCCTCCCCTATAGAGATTACATAAAAAAACTAGTTTTTTAACTGAAAGTAAGGACTCTCCAAACAAGCTAAGCTTAACTGAAGCCCAAATAGAATATTTTCAAAGCCTGAAGCAAGTTGTAAGTAAAGCACGGACTTTGGAGATGCCAGATTTGAACAAAGAATTATTTGTACAGGCACATGCTCCAAAAAATAAATATGAGCTGCACATCCGCAAAAAGATAAAAAAAAACTGGTCATATTTCGAATATGAAGCTTCAACCTATCAGGACTCACTACTAAACCCTAAAAAAATAGGCATTGGTACTACATTGGTAGATGGGATGCTTTTAATGCTATCTTAAAGACTGTTCGTTGGTGGTATAAACTTGCCACAATCCTCTTAGATGACTCAATGTTACACACAGCAAAAACACTCACTTAATCCGTTACTCATTCTAAAATCCACGACAAGAATTTCTTACTTTTACATTTTTTTAAGGTGAGAGTCCGCCACCTATAAAAAGTGTAGTTAATTTCAGAATATAATTCAGACCCATGTTCAAATGAAAAGCTGTTGACAACCTTTGGAAACAGTTTTGTAATGGGACTTCATAATTTCTTCGAGACCGAGAAAGATGGTCGTTCTGGTGAATCACAAAATTCTTAACACAACTTCTTTATAGAAAGAGTCTGGCAAAATATTTATATAAAAAAGGGTGATATATCGGGCCGTTTTCCCTAGCTGTGAGGGATGTACCGACTCAACATGATATTGGCACTGAGATATTTAAGCCTTATTGCTTATGTTTAAGTACCAGTAAACCAATTTCTCAGTATCACTTCGAGGGTAATGGAATGAATCGATTTTGGTTTTATATTTAACTATGTATTGTACTTTTTTTACACCTAAGTTAACGAAAGTAAAAGTCTTTTGTTAAGAAAGAGAAAGAGAAGGAGAGCTTTAAAACAAAAGGCGAATGACGGTTACGTCTGGGGTAGTTGGACTTCTCCGGAGCAGCAGCCCCAGCGACGCTGAAACATACTCTTAGGGAAATTCATCAGCAATTGGGATTCAAATCCCAATTATCTGTATTTTTTAGATGCACGTTAGTCAGCGTCAGGTCTTTTTTCTGCCGAAGCAAACATAAACTGGCAATGTAAAACGACTAATTAGTCAGTTAATCAAAGTAAAAAATTAACTTTGGCCAAAAAGAAGGACGAGTCATGAGATCTACGATGGCTCCGATGAGCTCCATTCTGTCTGTACCATCTTGAGGGTCGGTCCCCGCATTACAGTCATCAGCGAGTTTCTCTAACAAGGAGAGTGTTTTAGCCACCGATTTTCGAGCCTCAGGTATTCCACCTGCGTCTATTGATGCTATGCTACTATTAGATTAGAAAACCTATTTTTCTCAACTGAAAAAAAGAGCAACATTAAAACTTAAAACGAACAGAAACTACTAAATATGTATGATGGGGTTCGACCCCCCTTCAATTTCTCAGTCTTTACGCTATAGTTTGAATTTTGTTCCAATTCTTTAAGAATTTTTTTAAGAATTCTTTAAGACCATTAGATTACACTAAATATCTCTTTTAAAAGTACTAAAAGAACAAGTAGCGTAAAGAGCATGGTGTTGACAAGAGGGCGAACTCCCTCATATACATAATAATTTCTGTTCATTTTAAATTTTAACACTGCTCCTTACTTTCACTTGTTTTTGATCGAATAATCTTGGGAAATCCCGCATCTTATGGATAATTCTCTTCTCCCATGAAAATTTCCTCTCTGGGAGTATCCTTCCACGTAAACCCTCCCCCCACCATAAAAATCCATCCTGAAAACGTTTGTATGCTTCCCAACAACCAATACTACATGTAAATAATGGGCAAGTCCAAAACTTGCAGCTCTTCTCTAAAAAATGTGGGGGATTAAGTCCTCCTGAAAGACAGGGTTATTAGAACTTCCGACCATGCTGAACAAAATGACTTTATCAAAATTTTAATGCGGTGACTCTGGGAAAAAAATGAGTGTGGAAAGGAGCCTAGTTTCCCTCCAATTTTTTGGTAACTCAAAATAGGCACTAGAACTTTTAATTTCAGTTTGAATGAGCCCTCTCGTGACATTTTAGGACCACCCGGTTGATATAAATACCCCTGGAAGAAAAAAAAATAAACACGTATCCGTGATCTTTCTTCTGGCAAAAACTACAAAATTTCACATTTTTGTAGGTAATAGCTTGAAACCTCTGCAATAAGGTTCTCTGATGCGCTGAATCTTGTGGTAGGATTTCCATTAAGATTCTATGACTTTTAAGGGGTGTTTTCCCTTTTTCAACTTAATACAAATATTCTCAGGCTCGTAACTTCTTATAGGTAGGACTAAACTTAGTGAAACTTATATATTTGAAATCAGTGTAGAAAAATCTTTTGATGCGTATATTGGTATTAAAATTCTGTTTTTTTTTTTAGTTTTTTTTAACTATTGACCCGGGTCACTCCTTACTTGCAGTTCGTTAACACAAGCTGTTTGATTATGTAGGTAGATGACAGCTTGTCTCTTTGCATAGACTGGAACTGACATAGAAAGTTCCTGGGTTTTTGTCCTGCTAGTCCGGAGCTCTCTGATTCGTTTTCAAACAGTTTGTGGTAACGAACTGTAGTAAGAAGCGACCAAGCTCAATAATAACCGAAACTCTAAAAAATGGAATTTTGATACCAATAGTTACATCAAAAGGATTGCATTTTAATGCTGATTTTAAATATATAAGTTTCATTAAGTTTAGTCTTACGGATAAAAGGTTGCGAGCCTGAGAATATTTGCTTTATTTAGAAAATAGGGGAAACACCCCCTAATAGTCATACAATCTTAACGAAAATCAAACCATCAGATTCAGCGTATCAGAGAACCCTAATTTAGAAGTTTCAAGCTCCTATCTACAAAAAGAATTTCACATTTTTTGGCAGAAGACAGATACGGATGCGAGTTTATTTGTTTGTTTCTGTTTTTTTTTCTTCCCAGGGGTGATCGTATCGACTCAGTGGTCCTAGAACGTCGTGAGAGCATTCTAACGAAAATTAAAAGTTCTAGTGCCCTTTTCAAGTGACCAAAAACTCGTAGGGCACTTAGGCCTCCTCCCATGCTCATTTTCCCCCGAAGTCACTGAATAAAAATTCTGCGATAGACATTTTATTCACCATAGTCGAAAAACCTAACACCTATGTCTTTGGGGACGACTTACTCCCCCACAGTCCTTGTGGGAGGGGCTGCAAGTTACAAACTTTGACCACTGTTTACATATGGTAATTATTGGGAAGTGTACAGCCGTTTTCAGTTTTTTTTTTTAGTTTGGGAGGAGGGGGAGAAGTTGAGCGGGGTTTACGTGGGAGGACCTTTCCATAGAGTAACTTATCATGGGGAAGAAAATTTCAATGAAGGGGGCGCAGGCTTTTGTAGCATTACCAAAAAAAAACATGAAAAGATAAATATGGAAAGCTTTTTCAACTGAAAGTAAGGAGCAGCATTAAAACTTAAAACGAACAGTAACTATTACTTGTATGAGGGGTTCGCCTCCTCATAATACCTCGCTCTTTGCGCCGAGACATATTTAGTAATTTCAACTATTTATTTTACGGCCTTTGTGATTCAGGGGTCATTCTTAAGGAATTGGTACAAACTTAAGCTTCAGTGTAAAGAGCGAGGTATTGATGAGGGGATGAACCCCCTCATATACCTAATAAAAATATGCGAATATAGAAGTTTGTTACGTAAGTTAATTCGTAATTTACGTATTTTTTACTAATGAAAGTGTTCGTAAAAACTCAAAAGTTCTAGTTGCCTTTTTAAGTAATCGAAAAATTGGAGGGCAACTAGACTTCCTCCTTCGCTCCTTTGTTGTCAAAATCTTCCGATTAAAACTATGAAAAAGCCATTTAGCCAAAAAAAAAAAAATACAAATTTCGTTTTAATTATTTACGTGCGGAGAGCCAAAATCAAAACATGAATTAATTCAAGAACGTTCAGAAATTAAATAAAAAAACAAGTTTTTTTGACTGGTAAGGAGCGACATTAAAACTTAAAACTAACAGAAATTACTCCGTATATGAAAGGGGCTTTTCCTCCTCAACTCCCCGCTCTTTATGCTAAAGTTTTTTACTGTTTTAAAAAGTAGAGTTAAGAGAAAGAGTCAAACTTTACCGTAAAGAGCAGGGATTTTAGAAGGAAAAGTCCATTTCATATGCGGAGTAATTTCTGTTCAAATTAAAAACAAGTTTTTTCAACTGAAAGTAAGGTGCAACATGAAAACTTTAACGACAAACAGAAATTATTACTTATATTAGAGCGTTCGCCCATTCGTGAATACCTCGGTCTTTACGCTAAAGTTCCGATTCTTTAAGAATAATCCCTGAATCACAAAGTTTTTTTAGACTAAATTGTTCTTTTGAAGGTACTAAAAGAATCTTTAGCATAAAGAGGGAGGTATTGACAAGAGGGCTAACACCCTCATTCACGTTATAATTTCTGTTCGTTTTAAGTTTTAATGTTGCTCCTTACTTTCAGTTGAATAAACTTGTTTTTTTTTATTTAATTTCTAATTGTTTTTTTTAAATAATTCTGGGGAATCCTGCGCCCCCTTTAAGGAAAACTTTCTTTCCTCATTCCCACATAGCCTTCACTCCTGGACCTCCTACCACCAGAAAAATCCCCCCTGAAAACGTCTGTATACTTCCGAACACCCATTACTATATGTAAACAATGGGCAAAGTTTACAACTTGCAGCCTTTCTCCCAGGGACTGTGGGGATTAATTCATCTTCGAAGATATAGTTACTAGGTTTTTCGACTATGTTGAACAAAATGGCTATCTCAAAATTTTGATCGGGTGACTTTGGGAAAAAATGAGCAATGGATGAGGGCTTAGTTGTCCTCCAATTTTATCGATCACTCAAAAAGGTACAGAAATTTTAATTTACATTCGAATGAGCTCTCTCACGATATCCTAGGACCACTGGGTCCTTATAATCACCCCTGGAAAGAAAAAATAAAACAAATAAACACGCATCCGGTATGTTTCTTCTGACAAAAAATACAAAATTCCACATTTTTCCACGTAGGAGCTCGAAACCTCTACTGGTGGAATCTGGTGGTGTGATTTTCATAAGGATTTTATGATTTTTACGGGGTGTTTCACCCCTTTTTTCGAAATTAGGCAAATTTTCTGAGGCTGAAAGCTTTTGATGGGTAAGACTAAACTTTATAAAGCTTACATATTTGAAATCAATATAAATATCTGTTTCTTTTGATGTATCAATGGGTATCAAGATTCTGATTTTTTTAGGGTTTTCGTTACTATTGAGTTGGGTTGCTTCTTACTTACATTTCGTCACCGCGAGCTTTTGAATACACTTTTCCTCGTTTAAATCATTGAACAAAAACCTGCTCCTGTCCTTTATTGTCCTTTCCTGCTGGTCTGTTTTCAGTATAAATGTGTGTTCAATCGAAAAAAACGTTTAAAACCCGTAAAAATTTGTATTCACAGTTTTGAGACACCCACATCAACATCACTCATTTTCATTCGTGTGAAAATTTCTTCAATGATTTTTATCAGAGAGTAGCGGGAGAATAAAAAACAGCTATGCAAGCTGCTCAACAAGAGTGGACGTTTTCATAAAATGCCATGGCTTAGCTTATAGAAAAATGGCATCCTTTTACATCATCTTTTATTGAGACTTCATTGTGTAACATGTAACTGAGAATAAAGAAATTCCATTTTGACTGTTATTCAAATGGCCAAAAAATTGAATAAGAATAGATTAGTTAAGTTGCAAAGACGAAATCATCATCTTTCATCTTCTTAAATTAAAGTCAGATCAAGCAGGCAATATTGGAAAAAAGTAAAAGTGCACACTTAGCATGGCATCTTGATAAAAATATATAAATATATTTTTTTAAGAATGCTAAAATATTACTACAAGTCTAGTTACCTAGGAGTCAAAAGAGCTGGAGACGCTTTTACTCCGTGCCAATTTACTCAAAGCTTCACTTTGTCAGCCCAATTGAAGTCTGAACGTATTTCAAGCAGCAGAGAGGTATCAGTATCAAGCAGTATAGCTGTAAAAAATGCGGATCTACCCCACTTTCTAGGGCTATAACGAGGAAATGTACTGCATACGGAGGATGACAGGTTGCCAAAGATCGTCATATATCTGATGGTTGGCCTTTTCGGCCAGCCAAAAACATCCTAGGTGTTAAGTAGGTTAGGAAGAGTTCGTAAGAAAGGATTTAAAGGAAATTGGAAGTTGTTGAGACAGTGCAAAGAGGATAGCTTTGAACAGATTTGTTTGGAGGAGGAGTATGCGCAGCTCTGTTAGGCTCTGGCAGCCTGGTGCTGCATTGAGTTAATAGTAGTAGTGCTAGTAGTAGTAGCATTCTTTTCCCATAAAAATTGGACAACATCGTCCTAACCATTCTTTCAAAAAAGCTCTGGACCGTTTACTGAACCATATTCTTAGTATAGTCTCCTTAACATCAGTTTTCAAATCATTTTGTGTTAGGATGACAGCAAGCCACGGACAAAAACAACTAAAAGTCAAAAAATACATTACGAAAAATGTATATCGAGAAAAAACTTGCCATTCGCATCTGATTCAGGAATGGGGACTCTTATTTTGACTAATTTTAATAGAAAATATTAATTCGAAATTAATTTTACACGAATGTTGAACAAGAGCTTGAAACTCCTCGGAGATCGTTTTGGACCGAAACGGAAAGTACACCATTTAAAGCACCATTGTTGAAAGCATTTGAAAGCTAATTTTACATATGCGTGCTTTTTATAAGTTATACATTTTTATAAGTGTTTTTTATAAGAAATCAAATTGTCTTCTTGCACTTTGTTTTTGCTTATTCATTAGGCTATATCTTTGACCATGAAAACGAGGGAGCATTATCAGAAAAGTGGTCATAATGTTTAGAAATAGCATAGAATAGGAATATAGTTGTACTACTCTTATTTGTATAGTATATTTTCTTCAGAAGAGGCCAACCACTGAATATTTACAATTATATTTTATTTAACAATTAACGACGCTTCTTGACTACCAAGGTCCCTGCGTCGGCCCTGCAGTGCATTCCTGCAGCGTGATTCGATCTCTGGGTCCCGTATTACCAAGTTAAGGTCAAGTCCACTGCGCCACCACAGGACTTTACAATTCTATTTTCTAAAATTCTTGAATTTCAAAAATCTTTGCGACATCGCGGCAGAAAAATTGCAATAACAAGCACTAAATTTTGTAAATTATACTATTCTATTGTTATACTATTCTATTGTATACTGTTATTACTCTATTATTGTATACTATTCTATTGTAAATTATAAATTATACATTCCACAGGATGGAATTTTTTTGCGTGGGGGATTTTCAAAGGGGAGAATTTTCCTTGGGGAGGAACAATTTTACACAAGGGTTATCTCGCAGTTTATATGCAGAATACTTTTTACTTGTCATATTTTCTCTTAGGATTCTCAAATTTACAAGTGTAGAGGATGTTCCAGGGAATTGCACAGGGGGAATTTTCAGCGGGAATGGAATTACTGGGAGAATTTTTCCATGGGAGGACATTTTTCATGGGAGAAATTTTTTTCTCCCATTTTATATCATCCCATTTTTATATCATCCCTTATTTTATATCATGCTCTTTTACAATTACTTAGCATGATATAACAAGAGCATGATATACAAGAGCATGATATAAAACTGCTTTTGAAATAATACAAAAACACTGCTACTTGTGCTATATAACAAAGTTAAAGAGTGGAAATACAACTTGTTAATGTCTTCATTTGATATATAATTGTTGGGAGCCTTGTATTTTGTAAATTTGCGTTTATAATCGTGTTGATCCTTTAAATACTGTTTAAAACCATGATTTACATCCTAAAGCTCTGTTTTGTAATTTCCTGCCAAATAATGTGTTTCCACTAATTATTGCCAATATAATCTCTTAGAGGGACTTTGGTATTGCCGTGCATTTATAAAAATTGCTTAAAACCACAGTTAGAACGTAAAAAGTACAGTACAGGTCACACAAAAACTTGAAGCCAAAAATTTTCAGAGCTTTAGTTTTTCCCCTCCTCTTATATTGATTGATTGATCCAATCAATGACTCCTAAAACACGCTGCTGGAGAGATGAGCCCAAATTAATTTTAATTGTGGAAAAAAAATTTTGGGAAAAATCAAGGCACCCAGAGAGCAGACCAGCTACTCACCATGTAACTGGCCTAGAAGGCAACTCTATGACTTAAACACGGGAATTCTATAAGCATGATAATAGAAAACTTTTCCAAATGACAATTGTCTGCCGTTTTCACGGAGCCGGTAGCATGTGGTACATTCAAAGATGTGCAAATACACTTTTCCAATCATGAAGAGGTTTTCTATGACTACTTACCGATGGCTACCTCGAATAGTTTAAGCTTTCGAGTCCTTTGATAGAGGGCTCTTATATTTTTTTTTATTCTAGAGTCCTTCGATAAAGAAGAGTCTTTCCCGAAAATGACTAAATATATTAAACCTCTAGAAGAAAGAAAGAACTTCCGACAATTCCATAATGATTCGAGGGCACATTTTCTGAAGCACTCGGTCAAACTATTTCTAAGGCATCTCGTCGAATTACAATCAAATAGGGTACTGAACAAAACACAACCCTCCTCTGTTTCGTAAAAAACCTTGCCATATTACTCTAAGCAAGCAGGCTACTATGAAGGTGAAGTTTGATGCATGCTTAAGATATTACTTGCCTGTAAATCTAATTTTATCTAAATTTTTTTTAGGCTGTAAAATAATCTATCTTACATAGTAGTATAAGTCACGTTTTTACCCGCCTGTAAATGCTATTCTACCTTATCACTTTAGTTTATTTGCTTTACCTTATTATTACTTTAACTTCCTTTACCTTATTATTGCTTTACTTTATCTTAATTTTTGGTAGACTGTAAAGTAATGTGTCTTTTCTAATAGTTAAAATCTAGTTCTTACTTGCCTGTAAATGCTACTTTACCTTATTTACTTCACCTTTTTATTAGGCTGTAAAGTAACCTATCTTCCCTAATAGTCAAAGTCACGTTCTTACTCGCCTGTAAATACTAATTTGCTTTATTACTTCACCCTGTTATTACTATAACTAACTTACTAATTACTTTAACTTATTTACTTTAGTACTTTATTTTTTTCTAAATTTTTGATAGATTGTAAAGTAATCTATCTTACCTAGTAGTCTAAGTCACATTCTTACTGGCCTGTAAATGCTACTCTACCTTATTACTTTAGCTTATTTGCTTTACCTTATTATTACTTTAACTTATTATTACTGTACCTTATTATTACTTTATTTTATCTTAATTTTACACTGTAAAGTAATCTATGTTTTCTAATAGTCAAAGACACGTTCTTACCAGCCTGTATATGCTACTTTACCTCATTACTTTACCTTATTATTAATTTAACTTATTTAATTTACCTTATTATTAATTTAACTTATTTAATTTACCTTATTATTACTTTATTTTATCCAAATTTTTGGTAGATTGCAAAGTAATCTATCTTGCCTAGTTGTCTGTCACATTCTTACGCGCCTGTAAATCGTACTCTACCTTATTACTTTAGCTTATTTGTTTTACCTTATTATTACTTTAACTTGTGAATGTTAGAAAATAAACACCAAGTTTGAAAAAAAGGATCCTTGTATTTGAAAATATGTGCCTCATAAGAATGTTGAATACAAGCTGGCAACAAAAAATTACAAATGCAGAAATACGCAGAAAAACAGGTCAGCCTCCAGTCATTGAGTTGCTGAAAAGAAGGCGGTAAACATACCTGAGACACGTTCTTCGTATGGAAGAGAGCCACCTTCCTCGAACAACCTATGAATGGAAGCCAGACGGTAGAAGAAAGAAAGACCGTCCCAAAAATACATTGAGACGAACATATGACAGAGATATTAGGACGACCAGTACCTCACTAATACCTGAATGGAAAGACGTCATCGCTGCAGCACCAATACGAGACGAATGGAGAGGCTTTTTCGACGCACTATGCGTTACCAATGGCTCTGGAGGAACTAAGGTAAGGTCTAACTCATTTACTTTATCTTATTATTACTTTATTTTATCTTAGTTTTTGATAGACTGTAAAGTAATCTATGTTTCTTAATAGTCAAAGACACATTCTTACCCGCCTGTATACGCTACTTTACCTCATTACTTTACATTATTATTACTTTAACTTATTTACTTTACATTATTATTACTTTATTTTATCTTAATTTTTGGTAGACTGTAAAGTACTCTATCTTTCCTAATAGTCTAAGTCACGTTCTTACCCGCCTGTAAATGCTGCTTTACCTTATTTACTTTCTCTTATTATTGACTTATTTTACTTACTATACCTTATCATTGCTTTATTTTATCTTCATTGTTGGTAGACTGTAAAGTAATCTATCTTTTCTAATAGTCAAAGACACGTTCTTACCCGCCTGTACATGCTACTTTACCTTATTACTTTACTTTATTATTACTTTAACTTATTTACTTTACCTTCTTATTACTTACTTTAAGTACTATATCTCTCCTAATAGTCTAAGTCACGTTCTTACCCACCTGTAAATGCTGCTTTACCTTATTACTTTACCTTATTTACTTTTCCTTATTGTTAACTTAATTTATTTACTTTACCGTATTATTACTTTTGTTTTATCTTAGTTTTTGGTAGACTGTAAAGTAATCTATCTTTTCTAATAGTCAAAGTCATGTTCTTACCTGCATGTCAGTGTTACTTTAACTTATTACTTTACTTTATAATTTCTTTAACTTACTTTACCATATTATTATTTTTTTATCTTAGTTTTTGGTAGATTGTAAAGTAATCTATATTTCCTAATTGTTAAAGTCATGTTCTTACCAGCCTGTAAATGTTACTTTGTCAATCTTGCGTTTGAAGAAGTCAGAAGAAGAGGTATAAAAATTGTGCAGTGAATCAGAAATTCTAGCTAGCATCACAGTTCAGTTCAGTTCAGTTTATTAACATCAAAATAAATGGACAACAATAACTTTCTACCCCTACAAGGCTCCATGGCCCGTTACATAGGGGTTAAAACAAAAATAAATACCAAATAAAGAGTCACTTCTTGAAAAAAACAAGAATCCAATTAAATAATTTTTTGTTATTTTTACTTACCACTTTGTCCTCGAAATTCAAATCCAAGTCCACACCATCTGCCACCATCACAAAATCACAACAATTAAAATTAAATATATAAACATACTCAACCTTAGTATCTAGGGATGTCGCCCTACCCTCATTTTTCATCATATTATTAAACATATAACAATATTAATTTTATCCAATTCAAAAATAAATTTTTCTAAAATTTATTCCCCATTATATTTATCAACTAAATATATTTTTAGTTGGGTTTTAAAGGCATCAAAGGAATGAATGCTACAGACATTATCAGGGAGATTGTTTCATACTTTACTACATGCTATTGGGGGACTAAAATCTGATCTGACAGTCTTAGTTTGAGGTAATAGTAGGTGGTGTTTATTGCGTAGATTATGAGAGCTCCTTGAATTAACTAAATCGGGAAAGAAGGAATTGAAACAACGAGGCAGTTCACCATGAAGATACTTGAAAATCATTGAAGAGCAAGAGATGACATAGAGTGCATAAGTATTCAAAAGCACTTTTTGATATCCTTTATTAAATTCGTTAACTAACTGGCGAGCCTTTTGATGAATTACTTTAATTGGATGGAACTGAGAATGGAAAGTAGACATCCAAATCGAGTTGCAGTAAGTTAAGTATGGCTGAATGAGTGAAAAATACAGGGTCCGAAGAATAGATCCAGGAAAAAATGCATTTAAGTTTCCGAATAACCCCAAGATTACGTAATATTTTTGCTTGGACCATCTTGTTGTGGTTTCTAAAAAAAAGATTCTTATCCAAAAAAATTCCAAGGAAACGCACGTATCTTACATTAGGTCGAGACAAAGCTCTTTTCGAGGTAGATATAGTTGATAAGGACGGGCATACCTTGCCAGTTCTAGAAAATATGAGAAATTGTGATTTAGTGATATTTAAAGCAAGTCGGTTAGTATCAAACCAGTGGTAAGACCGCTCCATAAGCAAGTGAAGTTTAACCTCCAAAGCTTGTTCCGTGTCTTCAGCACACAGGATATTGCTGTCGTCAGCGAAGGCAACTAAATGTTCATAAGGGGATGGCAGAATATCAGAAGATGCCACCGTATTTTCCTTCTCGTGACATAGAGTATAACACGCAGATGGAATCACGTTTTTTACCGCTCTAAATAAATCGCTGACGTATATTAAAAACAGAGTAGGACCAAGAATCGATCCTTGTGGTACTCCATAATCTACATCAATGGAGTTTAGCGAGTCAGGGTCCATGGAAATCGTTCTACCCTGTAAACAAGAATGGAACCATGATAGGGCTGAACCTCGTATTCCTATATGAGACAGTATATCAAGAAGTATCTTATGAATAAGAGTATCAAAAGCTTTCCGCACATCAAGTAAAATAGTGGCTGGTATTTTTCCAGAATCTAAAGTGGTATGAAGAAAACTGATGAGTGTAGTGCACGCTTGGTCCGTAGTATGTTTCGATCGAAATCCAAGCTGATGATTTTGTAAAAACTCCTTAGATTGTAAAAAACAATCAAAAACATTTTTTGTATCGGTTTTTCAAATATTTTTGAAAACACTGAAAGAAGGGAAATTGGTCGGTAATTTGATGGGTCACTTCTGTTCCCACCCTTAAATAGAGCTATCACTCTTGCAGTTTTTAGGGACCTAGAAAACTTTCTTCTTTCAAACGACATATTAATAAGCTTTGTTAAAGGGCCCAGAATTGAAGAGAATATAGCTTGCACAGCTTTAGTTGATATGTGGTCTGGGCCAGATGATGAACCTTTTAAACTTTGAATGTGTCTTGCCACCTCCGAGTCCAATACAAGCTCTATAATAATAGATTTAAGGCATGGGGGTCCCACGAACTTCAGATGTTGATCTTGTGTGAGGGAAATTGCGCTTCCACCAAGTCCCTTGACAGTCTTTTCACCAGCTGAAGCAAAATATGATGCAAGGGAGTTCTTAATCTCACAAGGGTCCTCGATCAGTACCCCACCAACATCAAGCTTCGCTGAAATATCAGGACTATGAGATAATGGTCTAATGACAATATCGATGACTTTCCAAGTTTTCTCACGTCCCTTTTGAACTCCAGAAAATTTGACGCATAATACGAGCTTTTCACTCTGCGAATCAATGATTTGAATAAATTCCTATAAGTTTCGAATTCATGTAGATGACGAGCAGTAGGAGAACTTTGGTATCTTTTCCATAAGTAGAGTTTGCGGCTAGAGCTTGTCAGAAGTCCCTCTGACATCCAAGGGTTAAAAGGTTGATTTTTTGTTCGAGGCTGATTAGAAGGTCTTCTGGTGCAGCATTCTATAAAACAATTTTTTACTTTAGAGTAAAATTTGTCAAAATTAGAGTCCAAGTCATCTTTTCCATCTATAAATTCCCATGAACATTCTTGCAGTTTAGTCTTTGAAGCTTCAAGGTTGTTTTCCGTAACGAAGTAAGGCGATGTTGAGGGCCTAAACCGTGGAACCTGCATATTCGGCAACAAAAGATCTGATAAAACTGGGAAATGGTTAGATATATCATTAACAATAACGAAGCTATTCCGAAATGTCAGTGACAAAAACAAATTATCAATCAGAGTTGCTGATTTCTCAGTAACCCTTGTGGGTTTAGTGACTGATGGTAGTAATCCAGATGCAAGCATATCGGATAAGAAGCCTGCAGAAAACGAATCCTCGTAGTCTAGGAGATTGACATTGAAATCATTCATGACAACCGTTTCCCATGGCTGGTTCTGGTCCAGATTTCACGAAGGATCTGCAGAAAAGTCATCAAAGAGCCACTAGGGGAACGATATACCTTTCCAATGATCAAAGTACCAGATTTACCAGGATTAATTTCAACAAAAAGTGATTCTAAAACTCCTTTAATGTTTTTAGAAAGATCGTGTTGGACCATGTATGGAATCGCGTCGGAGATATACAGTCAATCAATCCAAGCAGTAAATCCTCCTTTACTCAACTTTTTCCTATGCTTTTTTTCGCAGTTGTATCCATGCAGTTCCAGTAATAAATCCGTTCGCTCTGTAACAAACGTTTTGCGAATACCTAAAACGTCGGGACGTGAAGAATCTTCGCATATAAGTTTTAGCTGATCCAAAGATCACGAAAGGCCTTGGATGTTAAGATGTAGAGTCCGTAGACAATCAGATCGTTTTGAAACATTACCCAGAGTTGAACTATATCTACAATTAACTAAATTACTAATCCCAATATCACATTTATTCGGTAGACTTTCTTCTGAACTATTTAATAATTCCAATAAATCTAGGGGGCTTTTTTCAAGAACTTTAAGGTTAGAAATCATCCCGGCGGAATCCCTTTGGCCAGACTGAGAACAATTAATTAACATAACTTACCAAAAATTGTGTGGGCATGGTGTGGAACTGGACTTGTACTCCGAGGGCACGAAGCAGACGAAAAAGAAACTAACATCCCGACTGGCACTCGTAGTTCACTGAATAAAAAACATACCCCAGAAACTTGAACTGCATTTTTTTAAACTAAAACTAACACACAAAACAGGGAGAACATGTGGAATGGGGGAATACTTTACTATAGAAAAAACAAAAGAAAAGAAAATATAAGAAACAAGATGAAAGAAAAAACAAAAAATGTATAGAAAAATTCAGCATTCTTAGTCATTTTCAATGAGACTGCGAGAAAAAAAAATCATATGGCAATTAAAGAAAAAAAAGGATGTGGAACACAATAATCAACTTCAATTATTGTTAATAACAGTACATCACTAATGAAGATTGCAGACGGGTATTCATTATCACGCGCCCCACGGCATCACGGCACGGCACGCACCCTAGAGGCGGACTTCGCAAGAGATGGACCGACAACTTCCCGGCCAATAACCTCCCCCAGCTACTTCGTCTAGGGCCAGATAGATCTAACTACCGTGGCCACATTCATCATGTGTTAAGAAGAGAAGATGCCCAATACAGCCACAAAGGCCGGACGGGACTTAAGTCAAGTAAGTCAGTATTCATTATCGTTGTTCCTGTGTTCTAGTCGAAGCGAAGCACCAGCCTGCTTGAGGTGAATAAATTGATAACTGGCTTTAAGGTCCTTCATCTTTGCAAGGAGCTTGGTCCGCTTAGTATTTAGCTCTGGAGGTTGATCAGTAAAGATTCAGAGACCAGAACCTCTTAAGTTTTTTACAAGTTTCATGATCGAAAGAATATCATGATCAGAGCTGCATGTGAAGAGAACAGGCGGGGCTGCAGTTCTGTTGGAACGATCGGAGACACTTTTTTCTTTTAGTCTAAAAATCCTAGAAATCTATATTTCCTCCTTGAGGCCGACTTTGTCTTTTAGAACAGATCGAACTTTCATTTCTAAGGAATCCCCACGCTTTTCTTTTGGTAAACCATGCAGAATCAGGATATGTCTACGGTCTCGAACTTCCAGCTGTAATAGACGCTCATTAGCCTTTTCCAGAGTCTTACGCTGGGCCTCTAGAGCTTCTTCTAGCTTGCTTATCCTAGAGTCCTTTTCAGTAATAATATCTTTCAAAACAGAAATTTCTTTTTGAAAGTGTTGGAAAAATTTTGCCCCATCTACTTCGCAAGATCCTTAAATGCCTTGTCAAATGTTGCTTATGTAAGCGCCATGTCTCAAACTAAATTTTGCTATATCACCGTCTTCCAAAATTTCTTACATTCGCATGTCTAGATACTTTTCGTAATTATGAAAACCATCATCTAGCCTCTCCTGTCTTTGACCAAACGATAAATAAAGGCGTATAAAATCGTGGGAGCACGGAAAGTTCTCTTTACGCTTTTAATTTGCGATATATTCACTATGTCGCCACTGCGATAATAATATTTATTATCAACTAACAAGCTAAGCAGCAAACAGGTTTATAATCCGAAAGCAGAGGTAATAAATCGAGAATAACGAATAAATAATGTCCGTGCAATGTCATTAATATTTATGTCAGTAAGGATTACACGTCACTATAATCCCTATAGCGATTTTTTTTTCTCTTCACAACTAAGCTTACTGAATTAATGTCCAACCAGTATCAAATATATATGTTCACACTTTGAACTCTGAATCAAGACTGAATACGCAATTGACTAAAATTCTAATAATCATTAAACACAATTAGACTCATAGCCAAATAGAGTTAGAATACATGATTAAAATCAATTACCTTGATTCATGACTTTTACATTAACTAAACAATTGATTTAAAACTAAACTACTGAATATATTCAGTAATTAAGATTAATTAACTCATCAATCCCAATTTAATTTAATCTTAACTTGATAATGTATGCAATTAATTGACTGCGAACTGAACCGATGGAATTCAAGATTAATCTTAATTGGGATCGGGAATAATTGTTAAAATAAGATTAACCAAATAAACCAAAAAACAAAAGGAAAGCACCTTGACTGGTGATTTTCCAGTTTTTTCGCATTAAAAAAAATTCCTAATTAATTTCACTTCAATTAGGAATTTTAATTTGTAACCGGTCTTAAAGGGTTCAATTCCTAGTTGGTTAATTGGAGGAATCCGTTCCTAATTACTTGATCAATTAAAAATTAATCAATTGAAATTTAAAAGGCTCTAATTGGTTAAATCAATGGATTGTTTGATTAATATTAATTTGATTACGATTAATCTTAACTTTAACAAGTTCAAAAGTAATTGACAATAAACTCCATTAATCAAGTGAACATAAACCCAAGACTAATCTTAATTTGGTTAATAAAAAAAATAATTAGCCTTGATTAATCGAAAAAATTACACATACAAAATGCCTTGATTCGTGTTTTTTGTCAGTTTTGTCCCCCCCCCCCAAAAAAAAGAATTAATTCCAATTTCCTAAAAATTCATAAATTCTTCAATATTTTTTTTTTCACTGCGAGTGGCAGATTTTCACAAAGTTTGAGAATTTTAGCTGAGGTTAGTTATAAATACATTAATGGGTTACGATTAATTACGGTAATCTGACCCCAAGCTTAGCTGATCATGGTTGCAGCAAGAGCTGTAACTTAATACGAAATGAACTCTAGCCCAATAGAACGAAAAATTTAAAAATGTATTTGAAGAAAACTGTCAAGTGAGACGAAATCGCCATTAAAAGATGATTTAATAAAAAAATAAGTTTTTTCAAAGTTTTTCGGCACTATAAAAACTTACATATTGCTCTAATTAAACGGCCCTTGTGTTTCAAGAGTGGTTTTTACGGATCTGGGACAAAATTTAAACTTTAACGTAAAGAGCGAGGTGTTAAGGATAGGACGACCCCCTCATATACATAATAATTTCTGTTCGTTTTAAGTTTTGATGTAGCTCCTTACTTTCAATTGAAAAAACTTGTCTTTTTTATTTAATTTCTGATCGTTTTTTAAATAACGCCTGGATATCTGGCTCTACTTCCACTGAAAAATCCCCCTCCCCACGGAAATATTCTTTGGACAATTCAATCCTGGAAAAAATTTGCCCCGGACAATTACCCTTAACATCCCCACATGTAAAAATGAATCGTTAAAGAGAAAGCAAGACATAAAAAGAAATCTCGTATAGGAATTCTGGCAAATTCCCCCAGTCTAAAATTTTTCCTGAAGAGTTCACCCACTGGAAACTCCCCTCTCCGTAAAAAGTCCCCCAAGAAAAAAAAAGGCAGAAAATTCGTCTTCCCACCCCACATATGTATGTATGTTTCCCAATAACAAATACTACGCGTAAACAATGGGCAAAATTTTTGATTCAAAAACCTTTCCCCATGGACTGTGGGAGGTCATGTTATCTCCAAAAACATAGTTATTGGGCCTTTTCAAAATTTTGATAGGACGATTTTGGGAAAAAAGTGGCGTGGAAGGGTAAGACTAAACTTCATAATACTTATATATTTGGAATCAGCATAATTAGCCAATTCTTTTGATATACTACTACTACTAATAATAATTCACTGCAGCACCAGGCCGCCTGAGGCCAACACAGCTACTCAAGCTCCTCCTCCAAAATAATCTATTCAATGCCTCCCTCTCTACACCCTCCCAGGAAGTTCCCATTTCCTTTAAATCTTTATTTATGACAGCCTTCCACCCCAGATGAGGACGACCTACTTTCCGTGTAGCCCCGGACGGTTGGTCAAAAAGGACAATCTTCGGCAATCTATCATTCTTCATCCGCAGAACTTGGCTTAGCAATCTCAACCTTTCTTTCCTTATAGCCCTAGAAAGCGGGATTGAAACACATTTTTCGTACAATCTACTGTTTGAAATACGGTCAGTCAGCAGGGCACCCAGAACAATCCGTAGACAATTTTTCCGGTAAACGTCTAATAAATTTTCGCCCGCTTTTTGGAGCACCCATGCTTCAGAGCCATATTTGACCACTGTCATCACTGTAGCTTCCAATATTCTAATCTTGGTTTGCAAACTTATCTTCCTATTCTTCCAAAAAATTTTTAACTGTGAAAAAACACCCTGAGCCTTAGCTATTCTACTTTTAACATCTTCACTGCCCTCACCGTCTTTACGAATAATACTACCAAGGTAAGTGAATCTGTCCACCTGATCAATCTTTTCGTTACTCAAAGTCACCTTTTCATCTTCACTTATTCCTAGCCTTAGTGACTTAGTCTTCTTAACATTAATTTTCAGACCTATTCTAGCACCCTGAACTAAAACAACTAAAAATTCATTCATTTTGCTCACACTTTCATCTAATATGCTTAAATCATCAGCATAACCTAAGTCCAGGAGAATTTTTACTCCCATTTGATTCCGTGGTCTCCAATTGCCTTTCCTGTGCTCCTTAAGACAAAGTCCATCAAGATGATCCATATAAAGGGGGATAGAACACAACCCTCCTTAACTCCTGATTTAGTACAAAACCAGTTGATAACCTCATTTCCTACTTTAACCGCAGCAGTTTTATTCTCATGCATAGCACAAATCAGTTTAATGTATTTGTCTGGTGACTTTAATGTATTGGTTTGGTTCTTTTAATATGCCTATTGTTGTCAAAATTCTATCTTTTTAGAGTTTCAGTTACTATTAAACCGGGTCACTCCTTACTTACAGTTCGTTACCACGGACTGTCTAATTCAAGAATTTCAAATTCTAATTCTAATAAACTAATGTTAATTAAATAGATTACTCAATCAAAATCAATACTTTGATTGGTGACTTTCCAGTTTTGTTCGCAACGAGAAAATTCGTAATTGATTAGTCAATTCAAAAAATCACAACTGATTAACTAACTTAAAGCTTCAGCGATCAAACTCTAGGTTAATATTAATTTGACCAAGAATAAAGAATCACTGATTAGAACCCGCTCAACTGGCTACACAGTTAAAACAAAATAACTTGATTGGTGACTTTCCAGTTTTGTTTGCAACGAGAAAATTCCTAATTGATTAGTCAATTCAAAAAATCACAAGTGATTAACTGACTTAAACCTTCAATGTTCAAACTGTAAATTAACATTAATTTGACCAAGAATATAGAATAACTGATTAGAACTCGCTCAAGTGTTACACAATTTAAATAAAATACGTTGATGGGTGATTTTCCAGTTTTATTCGCAACAAGAAAATTCATCGCTATATCCTCACAATTCATGTGATCATCAACAAATTTCTTCACTGCTGATGGTAGGTCTGTAGCATAGATGTGGTGCCAGTACTAAAAGGAACTTTAATTAGCTAAAAGAAATAATACTTCAACGGTATTAATATTTAATTATATTGAAAAAAAGAAGACAAAAACACAGAAACAAACCCACACCATAAAAGAAAAAAAAGGCAGAAAAAAAGGAAGACTGTTTTCCTACATTAGTGATTAATATAGACCAGCACTTGAATTAGGCCTTAACCCTACTCATCCATCCAATTATATAGGTCAAACAGCATAGCCATACACAATCAACCGCAAACAATAATCCATGGACAGGCAGTCGTGTTGAAAGTAAGCATAAGTCATCATTCACCAAATATTGAAAGAAATTAAATAAGACAAATAATTCAAAGGCGAACACCCAGCATAACAGCTCATTTATATTAATGATTTTAATGATTTAATCAGTAAATAATACAATTTAAGACTAATAATGCATTTAATTAGTTAAAACTAATTGTGCATTTACAGATTACAAATAGTATAATTAACAATCATATTTAACACTCAATCAATCGATACATTCAAGTTATTATTCAACTGTTGTAAAATTTAGTAAAATTAGAGTAAAATACTAAAATAAAGGCTGAAAACAACAAATTTCAGAATTCCTGTTTTGGTTGTCTAAGAATTATGAACTATTTAGTGCAAAGTTAAACCATGAAAATACATATTAAAACTAATTAATTAAACTATTTAATTAGTAAAACGAATTAATTAAATTTGACAACTCTTTTCGACCGTAATAATTTATGCTTTAATGTGCATTTAATAGTTTCTTCGTCTGCAGTACTTTCTGTACTACTACTCTTTGGTTTATCCATACATCTCCCACATTTACCTCCTATGAAGAAGAAACTTCTTTGCAACTATAAAAGAGTGCAGACTCTACAAAATAAAGTTCTCAGAACAAACAGTAGGTATGTCCAGGATGTGCCTGACATGAGTAAGCTTTACGTCCCAAAGGTTCCTTAATGTTGGTGAAATAGGAGATTACCAGGCTGCATTATTTGTATTCTGAATATTTATAGTTTAGCCCCCAATGTTCTTAAGAGTTTTTACCTTACCCAAAGTGAGCTGTAAAATTATGGAACTAGGCTTAGGGACAATTTTTGTTTAGCTATGTCATAGTACTCAGAGATTATAATGACGTCAGTCAACAAACATGACGTCATTCGACACATAAACATAACGTCAGTCGACAGACACACAGACAAACAACTTATATATATATATGTATATATATATATATATATATATATATATATATATATATATATATATATATATATATATATATATATATATATATATATACATATATATATATATATATATATATATATATATATATATATATATATATGCATTTTAATGAGTAAGGTCAAGCTGAATACACAAACCTTATCTCCCCCCCCCAAAAAAACACAAATCTAACAAATGACCACTTTAACCAAAGGGAATGAAGGTAAATGCAAACCTTCAATACTATCAAACAGTTCGTGGTAGCGAACTGTAAGTAAGCAGCGACCCGGCTAAATAGTAACCAAAACTCAAAAAAATGGAATTTTGATACCAATAACTACATGAAAAGAATTGCCTTTTAATGCTGATTTTAAATATATAAGTTTTAACAAGTTTAGTCTTATCCATCAAAAGTTACGAGCCTGAGAAAATTTGCCCTATTTTAGAAAATAGGGGAAACACCCCCTAAAAGTCATATAATCTCAACGAAAATAACACCATTAGACTCAGCATATCAGAAAACCTCAATTTAGAAGTTTCAAGCTCCTATCTACAAAAATGTTGAATTTTGTATTTTTTGCCAGAAGGCCGATCAAAAATGCGTGTTTATTTGTAAGTTTTTTTTTTAATTTTTTGTTGTCGTTTTTTTCCAAGGATGAACGTATCGACCCAGTGGTCCTAGGATGTTGCAAGAGGGCTCTTTATAACGGAAATGAAAAGCTGTAGTGCCCTTTTTAAGCGACCCAAAAAATTTGAGGGCACTTAGGATCCCTCCCACGCTAATTATTTTCGCAAAGTCACAGGGTCAAAATTCTGAGATAGCCATTTTATTGAATATAATTGAATGACCTTGCAACTATGTCTTTGGGGACGAATTATTCCCTCAACGTCCTCAAGAGAGGGGCTACAAGCTACAAACTTTGACAAGTGCTTACATATAGTAATGGTTATTAGGAAGTGTACAGACATTTTCAGGGCGAATTTTCTGGTTGGAGGAGGGGTTGAGAAGAGTGGGTTATGTCGGGGGAACTTTCCATGGAGGTGGGGAACATTTCTCCGTGGAGGTGGGGCCAGATTTCCTGGGATTATTTAAAAACGATCAGAAATTAAATTAAAAAAGTCTTTTCGACTGAACGTAAGGAGAAGCATCAAAACTTAAAATGAACAGATATTATTATGTAAATAAAGGGGGTTGCTTCCTTCTTAAAACCTCGCTCTTTACGCTATATTTTGAACTTTGACCCGATTCCTTAAGAACGACTCCTGGAACACAAGGTTCGTTTAACTCGACTAATGAAAACCTTATTTACAAGCACTAAAACACTTTAATGTAAAGAGTGAGGTGTTTAGGAGGATATAACCCGCATCATATCCGTAAAAAATTGTCCGTTTTAATTTTTAATGTTGCTTCTTACTTTCAGTTGAAAATACTTGTTTTTTTTATTTAACTGAGACAAGAAGGCATATCTGATTCAAGATCTGCTGAATGCGCTGCTGTTTGAGCACTGAGATTTGTCGATACACTGAGATTTTGAAATACACTTATCTATCTATCTATCTATCAAATTAGAAAATTATACTCCACATATAAGAAGTAACTAAACAAACAATAAATATTAATAATAAAAAATCCTACATACAAAACATAAGCATTCGCTATGAAAATTGTAACTCAAACACTAAAAATTAATCCTTGTCTATAAAACTGATCAAGCCCCCCCCCCCCCCTATCTATCGAAATGTTCTATTACCTAAAAACAATAAAAACATAAGAATAGGTGAAGTCTAAATATAAACCATATCTAAGAAACTGGTTAAGCCTTTCCCCTTCTCAAAAAATATTAAAACCTAAAAACAAAACAAAAATCTATAGAAATGTTCCAATACATAAAAACTGTCCTGTAGTGGCGCAGTGGATTTGACCTTAGCTTGGTAATACGGGACCCAGAGATCGAATCACGCTGCAGGAATGCACTGCAGGGCCGATGCAGGGAAGTTAGTAGTCAAGAAGCGTCGTTACTTCTTAAATAATAATAATACCTAAAAACTAAAAAAAAACATAAAAATAGGTGATGTCTAAAAGTAAATTATATCTAAGAAACTGGTTAAGCCTTCCCCCTTCCCCCCAAAAAATATAACAAAAAAACAACCAAAAAAAATCTATCGAAATGATCCAATACCTAAAAACAAAAAAAAAACATAAAAAGAGGTAACATCTAAAAGTAAAACAAAGCTAAGAAACTGGTTAGGCCTTCCCCCCTTCCCAAAAAAAAAAATAAATTAAAACCTAAAAACAATAAAAAAACATATTGAAAATATTCCATTACACAAAAAATATAACAATATAAAAATAAGAAGCGTTTAAGAGTAAAAAAAAAATCTAAAAAACTAGTTACTCCCCCCCCCAAAAAAAAAAACAACCGAAAAACTAAAACAATAAATAAAATTCACTAAAAACGTTCCAATACCTAAAAAATACCCAAGTTCTAAAAAATTTAAAAATTAAAATTAAATTTAAAATTTATATTTAAATTTCAACCGCATAGAAGAAACCGCATAGATCCCCTAAACCAAAAAAAGAATAAAAACCGAAAAATAATTAAAACCCAGAAACAATTACGACATCCATAAAAAATGTTCCAATACCGCAAAAATGCACAAGTCCTACCCACAGAAATTTCAATGATTTCCTAAAATTTTAAAAGATATATAATAAGGGTAACAGGTTAGTTAATAAATGAGATTTTGAGCAATATTTTAGGTCAGCTAGCTGACATGGGAATCCAGGAAAAAGTGTTTCAGACAAAATTAGCTTTTAGTTTAAATTATGGGTCCGGGTTGTCACCAAGTTAAGCTAAGTTAGAATTAGTTCAGGTAAGATATTTTAAAACAATTTTAGGCTTGAAGGATTCATTTAGTCCAGTGGAACTGAAAGAAGATTTCAGGATTTTCCCTTTCAAGAGCGTTATATTGGTTATAATGGTGAAATTTAGGGAGAAAATAATTAAGCTACCTAATTATTAAAGCTACTTTACTTCGGCTTCTTCAGTCAGCCTATTTGTAGAGTTTGAAGGACATGATTCAGGGCCAAACCAGACTAAGACAATTTTGGACCGTTGTGGCCTTTCGGAGATAAGGAACGAAGGAAAAGGCCCAATGGATGAAAGCGTATCAGTATGGATGGTCTCGCGAACCCTAAATGGAAAATAAATCCATGAGTGAAAGGCTGATAAAAATCAATCTAAATCTTTGAGGTTTTACTCCCAAGATTAAGAGTTTTGGAGGGAAGATTTTTTTTTTAATTTGGGTTTAACGGAGAGTATTTGAAGAATTTATTGTTGGTAAGAAGGGATAGTTTTGATTTAGATGACAGAAGGAATTTTTGGGGAAAATCTAGGCTGGCGGATTACCACTACTTTTGCCCTTAGTGTGGATGTGTGAATGAAAATTTGCCGAATGAATGTTTCTGACGAGTGATTGGCAGTGAATAATGTTTAATTGAGTGGATAGCTGAGAGCATCATATGTGCAAATGAACAGTTATGTAAAATTATGTGTTTAGGGACTAAATATAGGGAATCACCATTGAAGGAATACCTTGTTATCGTTCTTAGGAATCGAATTTATTATGGTAGATATTTGTCTGTTAGATATTGGACTTTGGTGGTTTTTTTGGAGGGGGGTGGGGGTAACATCTTTTAAAGCTGTATTTTGTTCCTAGAGCTTTGTTTGTAGGCCTTATTTTGTGTTGTTATAACTTGCAGTTGTTTACAACAAATCTTATCTTATCCATAAAAAATTTAAAAGATATATAACAACATATAGAAACAAAAATTTTAAATAAAATTCCCTAGGTCAGAATTCATTGAATACTATATTTTTAACGTTGAAACTAAAAATCGCATAGGAAGACATACTAAAAGTTTAAATGAACCTTAATGCGAAACTATAAACCCATAAAAAATAACTTAAACATCATATAAGAATTTTAACACCTCAGACTTCTGTCCAACCAAATAAAAAAAAAAATACAAAAAAAGGTAACGTTTTTTATCACCACAGAAGATGATAAAAGGAATAAAGGAAATAACTTGAAGTGATAAAGTGATTAAGGTGATAAAGGAAATAACTCAAAAGAATCAAACAGTTTGTAGTAATGAACTGTTAGTAAGAAGTGACAACAGAAGTCGCTCAACAGCAACCGAAACTCCAAAAAACGAAAATTTGATACCAATATATAAATCAAAAGAAAAGAATTGTATTTTATGCTGATTTCAAATATATAAGTTTCATCAAGTTTAGTCTTGCTCGTCAAAAGTTACAAGCCTGAGAAAATTTGCCTTATGTTTAAAAAACGGGAAAAACAGCCCCTAAAATTCACAGAATCTTATTGAAAATCACGCCAGCAGATTCAGCGTATTAGAGAACTCTACTTTAAAATGTTCAAGCTCATACCTCCTAAAATGTGGATTTTTTATTTCTTACCAAAAGAATGATCACGGATGCGTGTTTATATATTTGTTTTTTGTTTTTTATTTTCGCAGGGGTGATTGTATCAACCTACTTCTGATCGTGTCAAGAGAGCTCATTCTAACGGATATTAAAATTTCTAGCGCCCTTTTTAATTGACCAAAAAAATTGGAGGGCATCTAGGCCCCCTCCCACACTTCTTTTTACCGAAATCACGAGGTCAAAATTTCGAGATTTCTATCTTGTTTAGCATAGTGAAAAAGCATAATAACTATGTCTTTGATTATGGCTTAATCCCCCATAGTCCCAGAGGGAAGGGCTGAAAGTTATGAACTTTGCCTATTGTTTACATGTAGTAATGGTTTTTGGGAAGTATACAGAAGTTTTGACGGGGATCAGGGAGGAATTTTTTATTGGGAAAGGAAATTTTCCATGAAAATTGGGGGCACCGGATTTCCCAACTTTATTTAAAAAACGATCAGGAACTATAAAAAACAAGTTTTTTCAACTGAAAGTAAGGAGTAACATTAAAACTTAAAAGGAAATGAAATTATTACGTAAATGAGGGGGTTCATCCCCTCCATGACCATAAATCAAAATTTTGAGATACCGATCTTACTCCCAAAGGTCCCCACTCCACGAAAACAGAAAAAACGTCAAATATAAAAACCTGAGCCCTAGGCCTCAATAAAGGAAACTAAAACCTGAAAAACCCTATATGTTATGCCCTAACAACAACAAAATTAAGTCTAAGTTCAAAAATTGACAACATATAAAAATTTCAGCTCATTATAGAAAATTTAAAACACACAAAATCTTAAGACCAACACGCACAATCGAATACCTCCTAAAGCCGAAAGTTAAATGCAAAACACACAGTTCAAATGCTTTAGAAAAACTCCAAATACTAGCAAAACTTTAAATCTAAATGCAAAAACTAAATCGAAATACTAAAAATGTGAATGCAAAAACAGAAATCTAACAAATGAAAACTTTAACCAACACACACAAAAAACAAAACCGCCAATAGTAAAAACTTAAAACGAAACTTAATGTGAAAACATAAACTCAAAAACGAAATGTAATGCCAAACATAAACTCATACAATAGTTTAAACATCTTATAGAAACTCGAACCACACACACAAAAACATTTAAATTAAATTAAAAAATTCAAACGCAATTCATTATAAGACTCAGACCCCTTAAACATAAACTAAAACCCGCAAGAAACCAGCTAAAAAAAAAATAAGAAGTCCGTCCCGTATACGAAAGTCAAATATCAAATACGAAAATTATACTCCACATGTAAAAAGTAACTAATAAAAAAATCTAACAAATGAGAACTTTAACCACCATACACAAAAAAAAACAAAAACCTCCAATACTAAAAATTTAAAACAAAACTTAACGGGAAAACATAAGCCCAAACACAGTAGTGACAGTAGTAAAACATTATTTATGATTTCGAACCTCACACGCAAAAACACGAAACCTAATTTAAACAAAACTTAATTTAAAAAACTCAAACTCAATACATCCAAAAACTTTGGCCCCTTAAACATAAAATGGTACAATATTCAAACTTTAGCTTAAAAGCGAGGTGTTGAGAAGGAGTAACACCCTGAGATAAGTAATTATATATTTCGGTTTAAGTTTTAGTGTTGCTCCTTACTATAAATTGAAAAAAAACTTGTTTTTCTATTTAATTTCTGATCGCCTTTTACATAATACCAGGAATCTGGCTACACCGCAATGGATAAATACCTCCTCCCCACCTTTTTATTCTCTAGATAATTCAATCCTTGAGAAAATTTAACCCGGAAAAACATACTTAACCTCTCCACTTACAAAATTGAAACGGGAATGAGAAAACAATCCATAAGAGGAATACGAATTCTGGCAAATTCTCCTAGTGCAAAATTTCTTCGGAAAAATTTACCACCTGGGAACTACCCTCCCCATGAAAAATTATCCTCGTGTGGAAAATCCATCTGCAGAAACTCCCGTACCCCCGAAAAATGTAAGCATACTTCCAAATAAAAAAAAATACTATACGTAAGCAATTGACGGAGTTTTTAACTTAAAGACCTTGCCCCACGGGGTTTGAGGGGGTTCATGAAATCTCCAAAGACATATATCATCGATCTTTCAACTATGCTGAACAAAATGGCTATTTCAAAATTTTGATTTGACCATTTTGAGAAACAAAAGGGGCGTAAGTGGAGGCCTAATTGCCCTCCAATTTTTGGTCACTTAAAAATATTATTAGAACTTTTAATTTTCATCTGAATGAGCCCTCTCACAATATTCTAGGACCGCTGGGTCAATACGATCACCCGTAGGGAAAAAAAAGATACAAATAAAAACGCATCCGTGATCTTTCTTCTGGCAAACAATACAAAATTCCACATTTAGCTTGAAACATCTAAAGTAGGGTTCTCTGATACGCTGAATCTGACGGTGTGATTTTCATTAATCATTATATGTCTTTTAAAGGGGTATTCCCTCATTTTTAAAAATCAGGCAAATTTTCTCAGACTTGCAACCTTTGTTTAGTAAGACTAAACTTAATGAAATTTACATATTTAAAATCAGCATAAGGATTTGAGTCTTTCTAAATATCTACTGGAACCCAAGCTTCATTTTTAGAGTCTCAGTTCCTATTGAGCCGGGTCACTCCTTACTTACCACATTTTTTCAGATAGGAGCTTAAAACCTCTACAGTAAAACCTCCACCGAAAAATGTAGGCATACTTCCAAATAAAAAAATACTATACGTAAACAATTGACGAATTTTGTAGCTTAAAGACCTTTCCCCACGGGGTGTGAGGGGGGCCATGATACTTCCAAAGACATATATCATCGATCTTTCAACTATGCTGAACAAAATGGCTACTTCAAAATTTTAATTGGACCCTTTTGAGAAACAAAAGGGACGTGGGTGGAGGGTCTAATTGTCCTCCGATTTTTTTGTCACTTAAAAACGGTATTAGAACTTTTAATTTTCATTTAAATGAACCCTCTCACAATATTCTAGGACCGCTGGGTCAATACGATCACCCCTAGGGAAAAAAAGATACAAATAAAAACGCATCCGTGATCTTTCTTCTGGCAAACAATACAAAATTCCACATTTAGCTTGAAACATCTAAAGTAGGAGCTTAAAACCTCAACAGTAGGGTTTTCTGATACGCTGAATCTGATGGTGTTTTTTTTTGTTTAAAATTCTATCACTCATAAAGAGTTTTTCCCTTTTTTTAAAATGAGTCAAGTTTTTCATCTCGTAGCTTTCGATGGGTAAGGCTAAACTTGATAAACGTATAATTTGAAATCAACATAAAATCTCATTTTTTGGATGTATCTATTGGTATCAATTTTTTTTTTTTTTTTTAGAGTTTCGTTTACTATTGAGCCGGGTCACTCATTACTTACAGTTATAGGGCATGTCTGAGTCATGATCTCCGGAAACCGCTGCTAGTTATGCACTGAGATTTGTTAAAATAGGGCCGCTGTGTGAAGGTTGTGCCCAGCCAGCCCCGTCCATCCCTTAAAACTAGACCAGACACTGTAATACCCTCCCAAAAGTAGCAGCTGTGTATATACGAAGGATTAAACACTTCCCAAGAAAACTTGGACTCCATATATAGTAATTATATACTCATCTCCACCACCAACAATAAAGAAAAAACTTAAAATATACAAAAATGACCAGCAAACCTCAATTAAGGAGATTTAAACCAGATTAACAAAAAATTTTACACTCTGACAACAACAAATTTTACACTCTGCCAACAAAAAATTTTAAACTTTGTAACTTGCAGCCCCTCCCCCAAGGACTGTGGGGGAGTAAGTCGTCCTCAAAGACATAGTTATTATGTTTTTCGACTATGTTGAACAAAATGGCTATTTCAAAATTTTGATCCGTTGATTTTGGGTAAAAAATTGAGTGTGGGAGGGGGCCTAGATGCCCTCCAATTTTTTTGGTCACTTAAAAAGGGCACTAGAAATTTTCATTTCCGTTAGAATGAGCCCTCTTGCGACATTCTAGGACCACTTGGTCGATACGATGACCCCTGGGGGAAAAAAAACAAATAAACACGCACCCGTGATTTGTCTTCTGGCAAAAAATACGAAATTCCACATTTTTGTAGATAGGAGCTTGAAACTTCTACAGTAGGGTTCTCTGATACGCTGAATCTGATGGTGTCATTTTCGTTAAGATTCTACAAATTTTAGGGGGTGTTTCCCCCTATTTTCTTAAATAATGCAAATTTTCTCAGGCTCGTAACTTTTGATGGGTAAGACTAAACTTGATGAAACTTATATATTTAAAATCAGCATTAAAACGCAATTCTTTTGTTGTAGCTATGATTCCATTTTTTAGAGTTTTGGTTACTATTGAGCTGGGTCGCTCCTTACTACAGTTTGTTACCACGAACTGTTTGAATATGTCAAATGTGTGGTGAAAACAAGTCACCATCAATCATACGACAGCTACAAATTGGGAAATTTGATGGACTTGTTTGTACTGCAGGAGATTTTTCGGCCTGTCTCCAAGGGTAATGTTTATTTATATTCTTATTTTTTACCCATTAAAATAAAGACAACACAGCGGAACAGATAAGAATAAAAAGGAAAACAAACCGACCATTCTATATCAAAAAAAATTATTGTATTTAACTTCAGAAAGGAAAAAATGAACAAGAACACTCGGAAATACAACTCAAAGTTTATTGTTGGTAAGAAGGGATAGTTTTGATTTAGATGAAAAAAGGAATTTTTGGGGAAAATCTAGGCTGGCGGATTACCACTACTTTTGCCCTTAGTGTGGATGTGTGAATGAAAATTTGCCGAATGAATGTTTCTGACGAGTGATTGGCAGTGAATAATGTTTAATTGAATGGATAGCTGAGAGCATCATATGTGCAAATGAACAGTTATGTAAAATTATGTGTTTAGGGACTAAATATAGGGAATCACCATTGAGGGAATACCTTGTTATCGTTCTTAGGAATCGAATTTATTATGGTAGATATTTGTCTGTTAGATATTGGACTTTGGTGGTTTTTTTGGAGGGGGGTGGGGGTAACATCTTTTAAAGCTGTATTTTGTTCCTAGAGCTTTGTTTGTAGGCCTTATTTTGTGTTGTTATAACTCGCAGGTTGTTTACAACAAATCTTATCTTATCCATAAAAAATTTAAAAGATATATAACAACATATAGAAACAAAAATTTTAAATAAAATTCCCTAGGTCAGAATTCATTGAATACTATATTTTTAACATTGAAACTAAAAATCGCATAGGAAGACATACTAAAAGTTTAAACGAACCTTAATGCGAAACTATAAACCCATAAAAAATAACTTAAACATCATATAAGAATTTTAACACCTCAGACTTCTGTCCAACCAAATAAAAAAAAAATACAAAAAAAGGTAACGTTTTTTATCACCACAGAAGATGATAAAAGGAATAAAGGAAATAACTTGAAGTGATAAAGTGATTAAGGTGATAAAGGAAATAACTCAAAAGAATCAAACAGTTTGTGGTAATGAACTGTTAGTAAGAAGTGACAACAGAAGTCGCTCAACAGTAACCGAAACTCCAAAAAACGAAAATTTGATACCAATATATAAATCAAAAGAAAAGAATTGTATTTTATGCTGATTTCAAATATATAAGTTTCATCAAGTTTAGTCACTCGTCAAAAGTTACGAGCCTGAGAAAATTTGCCTCATGTTTAAAAAACGGGAAAAACAGCCCCTAAAATTCACAGAATCTTAATGAAAATCACAGATTCAGCGTATCAGAGAACTCTGCTTTAAAAGTTTCAAGCTCATGTCTCCAAAAATGTGGATTTTTCATTTTTTGCCAAAAGAATGATCACGGATGCATGTTTATATATTTGTTTTTTGTTATTTATTTTCGCAGGGGTGATTGTATCAACCTACTTCTGATCGTGTCAAGAGAGCTCATTCTAACGGATATTAAAATTTCTAGCGCCCTTTTTAAGTGACCAAAAAAATTGGAGGGCATCTAGGCCCCCTCCCACATTTCTTATTACCGAAATCACGAGGTCAAAATTTCGAGATTTCTATCTTGTTTAGCATAGTGAAAAAGCATGATAACTATGTCTTTGATTATGGCTTAATCCCCCATAGTCCCAGAGGGAAGGGCTGAAAGTTATGAACTTTGCCTATTGTTTACATGTAGTAATGGTTTTTGGGAAGTATACAGAAGTTTTGAGGGGGATCAGGGAGGAATTTTTCATTGGGAAAGGATATTTTCCATGAAAATTGGGGGCACCGGATTTCCCAACTTTATTTAAAAAACGATCAGGAACTATAAAAAACAAGTTTTTTCAACTGAAAGTAAGGAGTAACATTAAAACTTAAAAGGAAATGAAATTATTACGTAAATGAGGGGGTTCATCCCCTCCATGACCATAAAATAAAAATTTTGAGATACCGATCTTACTCCCAAAGGTCCCCACTCCACGAAAACAGAAAAAACGTCAAATATAAAAACCTGAGCCCTAGGCCTCAATAAAGGAAACTAAAACCTGAAAAACCCTATATGTTATGCCCTAACAACAACAAAATTAATTCTAAGTTCAAAAATTGACAACATATAAAAATTTCAGCTCATTACAGAAAATTTAAAACACACAAAATCTCAAGACCAACGCGCACAATCGGATACCTCCTAATGCCGAAAGTTAAATGCAAAACACACAGTTCAAACGCCTTAGAAAAACTCCAAATACTAGCAAAACTTTAGATCTAAATCCAAAAACTAAATCGAAATACTAAAAATGTGAATGCAAAAACAGAAATCTAACAAATGAAAACTTTAACCAACACACACAAAAAACAAAACCGCCAATAGTAAAAACTTAAAACGAAACTTAATGTGAAAATATAAACTCAAAAACGAAATGTAATGCCAAACATAAACTCATACAATAGTTTAAACATCTTATAGAAACTCGAACCACACACACAAAAAAATTTAACTTAAATTAAAAAATTCAAACGCAATTCATTATAAGACTTAGACCCCTTAAACATAAACTAAAACCCGCAAGAAACCAGCTAAAAAAAATAAGAAGTCCGTCCCGTATACGAAAGTCAAATATCAAATACGAAAATTATACTCCACATGTAAAAAGTAACTAATAAAAAAATCTAACAAATGAGAACTTTAACCACCATACACAAAAAAACAAAAACCTCCAATACTAAAAATTTTAAACGAAACTTAACGTGAAAACATAAGTCCAAACACGGTAGTGACAGTAGTAAAACATTATTTATGATTTCGAACCTCACACGCAAAAACACGAAACCTAATTTAAACAAAACTTAATTTAAAAAACTCAAACTCAATACATCGCAAAACTTTGGCCCCTTAAACATAAATTGGTACAATAACACCCTGAGATAAGTAATAATATATTTCGTTTTAAGTTTTAGTGTTGCTCCATACACTAAATTGAAAAAGCTTGTTTTTCTATTTAATTTCTGATCGCTTTTTACGTAATTAAATACAAAAAACTGTTTTTTTGATTGAAAGTAAGGAGCGACATTAATACTTAAAACGAACAGAAATTACTCCGTATGTGAAATGGGTTGTCCCCTCCGCAATCCCTCGCTGTTTACGTTAAAGTTTTTAATTGTTTTAAAACATAGAATTGTGGCAAAGAGTCAAACTTTAGCGTAAAGAGCGAGGGATTGCGGAGGGGACAATCCATTTCACATACGGAGTAATTTCTGTTCGTTTTCAGTTTTAATGTCGCTCAATACTTTCAGTTAAAAAAACTAGTTTTCTTATTTAATTTCTGAACGTTTTTGAATTAATGCATGTTTGATTTTGACTCTCCACACGTAAATTATTAAAATGAAATTTGCATATTAATTCTTTTTTTTTGGCTAAATGGCTTTCTCTTAGTTTTGATCAGACGATATTGAGAAATAAAGAGTGGGGAAGGACGGCAGCTAGGACTTTAAATTTTTAACAAACGTTTTTATTAGTAAAAAATATACGTAACTTAAGAAATAACTTACGTAACAAACTATTATTCTTTTTTGTTTTTATTATGCATATAAGGGGGTTTGCTCCCTCGTTAGTACCTCGCTCTTTACACTAAATGTTAAGTTTCGCCCCAATTCTATAAGAATAACCCTGAATCTGAAAGGCCTTGGAATAAATAGTTGAAATTACTAAAAATACTTTAGCATAAAGACCGAGATATTTGTCTCCTCCTAAATACCTCCCTCTTTATGCTAAATCATTTTTAGAGCCCATCATATGCGTAATAATCTCTGTTCGTTTTAAGATTTAATGCTCCTCCTTAGTTTCAATTGAAAAAAACTTTTTCATGTTTATTTTTTCATTGTTTCTTTTACAGTAATGCTAGAAAATCCCGCGCCCTTCCCCCATGATAGACTCCTCCAAGAAAAGATCCTCCCACAAAGCTCCCTCGCCTCAACCCCACTCCAAACCAACAAAATCCCCCTGAAAACGATTGTACAGTTCCCAAAAACCATTACTGTATGTAAACACTGGTCAAACTTTGTAACTTGCAGCCCCTCTCCCAGCGACTGTGGGGGAGTAAGTCACCCCCAAAGACATAGTTATTATGGTTTTCGACTATGCGAAACAAAATGGCTATCTCAAAATTTTGATCCATTGACTTCTGGAAAAAAAGAGCGTGGGAGGGGGCCCAGGTGCCCTCCAATATTTTTGGTCACTTAATAAGGGCACTAGAAATTTTAACTTTCGTTAGAATGAGCCCTCTTGCGACATTCTAGGACCACTTGGTCGATACGATGACCCCTGGGAAAAAGCAAAAAAAAAAAAAACAAACAAACAAATTAACACGCACCCGTGATCTGTCTTCTGGCAAAAAATACGAAATTCCACATTTTTGTAGATAGGAGCTTGAAATTTTTGCTATAGGGTTCTCTGATACGTTGAATGCGATGGTGTAATTTTCGTTAAGATTCTATTACTTTTAAAAGGTGTTTCCCCCTATTTATCAAAATAAGGCAAATTTTCTCAAGCTCTTAACTTTTGATGACAAATTTGATGAATATTTATATATTTTTAATCAGCATGAAAATATGATTCTTTTGATGTATTAATTAAAAAAAATAATTTTTTTAGCTGAAAGTAAGGAGCGACATTAAAACTTAAAACGAACAGAAATTATTCCGTATATGAAATGGGTTGTCCCCTCTGCAATCCCTCGCTCTTTACGCTAAAGCTTTTAATTGTTTTAAAAAGTAGAATTGTGGTAAAAAAGTCAAACTTTAGCGTAAAGAGCTAGGGATTGCGGAGGGGATAACCCATTTCATATACGGAATAATTTCTGTTCGTTTTAAGTTTTAATTTCGCTCCTTACTTTCAGCTAAAAAAATTAGTTTTTTTTATTTAATTTCTGAACGTTTTTGAATTAATGCATATTTGGTTTTGGATCTCCGCACATAAATTATTAAAATGAAATTTGTATATTAATTCATTTTTTGGCTAAATGGCTTTCTCTTAGTTTTGATCAGACGATTTTGAGAAATAAGGGGTGGAGAAGGAGGCTTAGTTGCCCTCCAATTTTTCGGTTACTTAAAAAGGCAACTAGAACTTTTAATTTTTAACGAACGTTTTTATTAGTATAAAATATACGAAACTTAAGAATTAACTTACGTAACAAACTTTCATAATCTTATATTTTTATTATGTATACGAAGGGGTTTGTACCCTCGTTAATACCTCGCTCTTTACACTAAATCGTAAGTTTTGTCCCAATTCTTTAGGAATGACCCTTGAATCAGAAGGGCCGTAGAATAAATAGTTGAAATTACTAAAAATACTTTAGCATAAAGAGTGAGGTATTCATCTCCTCCTAAATACCTCGCTCTTTATGCTAAAGTATTTTTAGAACCCCTCATATGCGTAATAATCTCTGTTCGTTTTAAGTTCCAATGCTAATCCTTCCTTTCATTTGAAACAACGTTTTCATGTTTATTTTTCATTGTTTTCTTATAGTAATGCTAGAAAATCCTGCGCCCTTTCCATTGAATTTTTCTTCCCCCATGACAGATTCCTCCAAGGAAAGATCCTACAACATAGCCCCCTCCCGTCAGCCCCATCCCCAAACAAAATAATATCCCCCTGAAAACGTCTGTACACTTCCCAATAACCATTACTATATGTTAACACTGGTTAAAGTTTGTAACTTGCAGCCCCTCCCCCAGGGATTGTTGGGGAGTATGTCATCCCCAAGGACATAGTTATTATGGTTTTCGACTATGCCGAACAAAATGGCTATCTCTAAATTTTTGATCCGTTGACTTTGGGAAAAAATGAGCGTGGGAGGGGCCCTAGATGCCTTTCAATTTTTTTGGTCACTTAAAAAGGGCATAGAACTTTTCATTTCCGTTAGAATGAGCCCTCTTGCGACATTCTAGGACCACTTGATCGAACGATGACCCCTGGGAAAAAGAAAAAAGAAAAAAAAAATAAACACGCACCCGTGATTTGTCTTCTGGCGAAAAATAAAAAATTCCACATTTTTGTAGATAGGAGCTTGAAACTTCTACAGTAGGGTTCTCTGATATGCTGAATACGCTGAAAAGGGGGTGTTTCCCCCTATTTTATGAAATAACGTAAATTTTCTCAGGCTCGTAACTTTTGATGGGTAAGACTAAACTTGATGAAATATATATATTTAAAATCAGCATTAAAATGCAATTCTTTTGATGTAGCTATTGATATAAAAATTCAATTTTTTAGAGTTTTGATTACTATTGAGCCGGGTCGCTCCTTACTACAGATCGTTATCACGAACTGTTTGATATTTTAGCATCAAAATTCTGTTTTTTAGAGTTTCGTTTACTATTGAGCCGGGTCGCTCCTTACTACAGTTCGTTACCACGAACTGTTTGATACCAGGAAGTTTGGCTACACTGCAATGGATAAATACCTCCTACCCACCGATTTATTCTCTAGCTAATTCAATCCTTGAGAAAATTTAACCCAGAAAAACATACTTAATATCTCCACTTACAAAATTGAATCGGGAATGAAAAAGCAATCCCTAAGAGGAATTTCGTATAGGAATTCTGGCAAATTCTCCTAGTGCAAAATTTCTTCGGAAAAATTTACCACCTGGGAACTTCCCTCCCTATGAAAAATTATCCTCGTGTGGTAAATCCATCTGCAGAAACTCCCGTACCCCCGAAAAATGTAGGCATACTTCCAAATAAAAAAAATGCTATACGTAAACAATTGACAAATTTTGTAACTTAAAGACCTTTCCCAACGGGGTTTGAGGGGGTTCATGATATCTCCAAAGACATGTATCATGGATCTTTTAACTATGCTGAACAAAATGGCTATTTCAAAATTTTGATTTGACCATTTTGAGAAACAAAAGGGGCGTAAGTGGAGGCCTAATTGCCCTCCAATTTTTGTTCACTTAAAAACATTATTAGAACTTTTAATTTTCATTTGAATGAGCCCTCTCACAATATTCTAGGACCGCTGGGTCAATACGATCACCCGTAGGGAAAAATAGATACAAATAAAAAGGCATCCGTGATTTTTCTTCCGGCAAACAATACAAAATTCCACATTTAGCTTAAAACATCTATAATAGGGTTCTCTGATACGCTGAATCTGACGGTGTGATTTTCATTAATCATTATATGTCTTTTAAAGGGGTATTCCCTCATTTTTAAAAATCAGGCAAATTTTCTCAGACTTGCAACCTTTGTTAAAATACAAAATACAAATTCCACATTTTTTTCAGATAGGAGCTTAAAACCTCTAAAGTAGGGTTCTCTGATACGCTGAATCTGATGGAGTGATTTTCATTAAGATTATATGTCTATTAAAGGGGTATTCCCGCATTTTGAAAATCAGGCCAATTTTTTCAGACTTGCGACCTTTGTTGGGTAAGACTAAACTTAATGAAATTTACATATTTAAAATCAGCATAAGATTCGAGTCTTTTTAAATATATACTGGAACCAAAACTTCATTTTTAGAGTCTCAGTTTCTATTAAGCCGGGTCACTCCTTACTTACAATTCGGTACCGCGAACTGTTTGAAAACACAAATTCCACATTTTTTCAGAAAGGACCTTAAAACCTCTACTGTGAAACCTCCACCGAAAAATATAAGCACACTTAAAAAAAAAAATACTATACGTAAACAATTGACGAGTTTTGTAACTTAAAAACCTTTCCCCACGGGGTGTGAGGGGGGCCATGATACTTCCAAAGACATATATCATCGATCTTTCAACTATGCTGAACAAAATGGCTATTTTAAAATTTTAATTGGACCCTTTTGAGAAACAAAAGGGACTTAAAAATGGAATTTTAAAATTTTAAAAAAATTTTGGTCACTTAAAAATGGTATTAGAACTTTTAATTTTCATTTAAGTGAACCCTCTCACATTATTCTAGGACCCCTGGGTTTATACGATCACCCCTAGGAAAAAAAAGATACAAATTAAAACGCATCCGTGATCTTTCTTCTGGCAAACAATACAAAATTCCACATTTAGCTTGAAACATCTAAAGGTTCTCTGTATTAGGGTTCTCTGATACGCTGAATCTGATGGTGTGATTTTCATTAATCATTATATGTCTTTAAAAGGGGTATTACCTCATTTTTTAAAATCAGGCAAATTTTCTCAGACTTGCAACCTTTGTTAAAATACAAAATACAAATTCCACATTTTTTCAGATAGGAGCTTAAACCTCAACAGTAGGGTTTTCTGATACGCTGAATCTGATGGTGTTTTTTTTATTTAAGATTCTACCACTCATAAGGAGTTTTCCCCTTTTTTTAAAATGATGCAAATTTTTCATCTCGTAACTTTTGATGGGTAAGACTAAACTTGATGAAAGTATAATTTGAAATCAACATAAAATCTCATTTTTTTGATGTATCTATTGGTATCGAATTTTTTTTTTTTTTTTAGAGTTTCGTTTACTATTTAGCCGGGTCACTCATTACTTACAGTTATAGGGTATGTCTGATTCATGATCTCAGGAAAGCTGCTAGTTGTGCACTGAGATTTGTGAAAATAGGGCCGCTGTGTAAAGGTTGTGCCGAACCAGCCCCGTCCACCCTTTAAAATCAGACCAGACACCGTAATACCCTTCCACTAATAGCACCTGTGTATATACGAATGATTAAACACTTCCCAAGAAAACTTAGACTCCATATATAGTAATTATATACTCACTTCCACCACCAACAATAAAGAACAAAACTTAAAATATACAAAAATGACCAGCAAACCTCAATTAAGGAGATTTAAACCAGATTAACAAAAAATTAAACTATGTACAGAAGCTTTACTTCCACTTAAAAATCATAATTCATCGCTAAAAAAGATAAGCTAAATACAAAAAGCTCAAAACAAAAATGAACCCATAAAACCTTTATAGTATAGAAATTCACTGGCAAAACACAATTTAAACCGTATGCACAAAACTTCAGACACTAAAAAACCTGAGAATCTAAATTAAACATAGTTAACTTCCCATGAAACAAAAATATAATAAATATTAGCTTTAACCAAAGAGAAAAATAATCCCAAGCCGTGTTTATGCTCTTTACCATTTTCCTTTCTGCCCTTTTTCTTTCATGTTTTTAACCAAACATGACAACAGATCTAAATTTTGATATACCTATCTTACTCAAAAATTGAGAAATTTTCTCAGACTCTTAACCTTCGACTGATTAGACTAAACTTCAGGAAACATACATATTCGTAATTAGCATAAAATTTGTAGTCTTTTGATATATCTACCGGTACCAAAACTCTGTTTTTTAAAGTTTTGGCTACTATTGAGCCGGGTCGCTCCTTAATAACAATTCGCTACCACATACTGTTTGATAAGCATTACTTTAAAATTTTTTTTTAACTCAAACACTAAAAGTAAAAGGCATCTAGGAAACTGGTTCAGCCCACCTCCTTAGAAAATTAATACCCCAAAACAAAACAAATTTCCATAAAAATGTCCAATACCTAAAAAATGCATCAATATAAAAATAGATAGCATTTAAAAGTAAAGCACATTTAAGAAACCGGTTAAGCCCCCCCCCCTAAACAAAAACCTAACATCAACAAAACAATAGAAACATTATTAAAATATTACAATGCCTATTTATTTTATATTTTATATTTATATTTTAAGGGTTTATTATTATATTTTAAGGGTATTTTGTCCTTTTATTGAAATTATTTTTCTTTTGTATTAAAAATATAGTTTTTAATTTTTGTTTTGATTCAGTATATTTTCTTTCCTATTAAAATATGATTTTAAGATTTGAGAAAAAAACACTATGACTACATTTGTTTGTGTTTCAACACTACATCACGTAGAGCTTGGCGTTTTACCTCTTTTTATGTAAAAACTCCGTAAAACAAATTTGAATTTCCTGCATAAGAACTCAAGCCTGGCATACAAAACTAACTTCAAATTAAAAAAAAAACGACCCCTTAGACCAAACATTAAAAACCCCAAACAAAACATACAGAGGTTTGAGTCCACAAAGAAAACTTTATTCGAATACATCAGAAAATGAAACTTCAGCGTCAAACCCATAAACTTAAACCCAAAACAAAAAAAAAGCCTTGAACCCTGAATCCAACATCCTAAGCAAAGGGAGACAAATTTATAATTTAAAAAAAAAGGACAAAACAAAACTTTAGTGCTAATAGAAGTTAAAATCTATTAAACCCAATATGAATAAACTTAAGCCTTTATAAATTATAATAATTGGTTCATGTAAGAATACTAGTTTTAATAGATATCCTCTTGAATATAATGCGCATTATTATTTTAGCCCAAGAATAAAAACGGGAAAATAAATTCAAAAACCTAAATACGAATCCTAAAAATGCTAACCCCTACTTTTTCCGACTTGAAAACAAATTCATGCAGATATCTCCTAAAAATTGGTCGGATTCCGTGAGAAAAGCTGTGGAAAAAAAGGAAAGATGTATGTTTCTGGCCCATACTATAACTACGAAACATGCACCTTTGCATCCACTCAGCAAAGTTTCCTTGAAAAGAGCATAAACATTCCTTACCTGAAATCCGTCCTTAGTTCACTGCATTTTAAATAATCAAATATCCTTCTCTGGGAGCACTACCTTACGCTTCACCAGTGAAAACTAAAAAGAAACTAAAAAAGGGCACGGATTGCATCTCTATCAAACAGTCCGTGGTAACGAACTGTAGTAAGGAGCGATCCGGCTCAATAGTAACCAAAACTCAAAAAAATTGAATTTTGATATCAATAGCTACATCAAAAAAATTGCATTTTAATGCTGATTTTAAATATATAAGTTTCATCAAGTTTAGTTCTAACCATCAAAAGTTACTAGCCTGAGAAAATTTGCCTTATTTAGGAAAATAGGGAACACCCCCTAAAAGTCGTAGGATCTTAACGAAAATGACACCATCAGATTCAGTGTCTCAGAGAACCCTACTGTAGAGGTTTCAAGCTCCTATCTACAAAAATGTGGAATTTTGTATTTTTTGCCAGAATACAAATACAGGTGCGTGTTTATTTGTTTGTTTGTTTTTTTTGTTTGTTTTTTTTCCCAGGGGTAATCGTATCTGCCAAGTGGTCCTAGAATGTCGCAAGAGTTCTCATTCTAACCGAAATGAAAAGTTCTAGTGCCCTTTTTAAGTGACTAAAAAAATTGGAGGGCGTCTAGGCCCCCTCGAACGCTCATTTTTTTCCTAAAGTCAACAAAATTTTGAGATAGCCATTTTGTTCAGCATAGTCGAAAACTATAAAAACTATGTCTTTGGGATGACTTACTCCCCCACAGTCCCTGGAGGAGGGGCTACAAGTTACAAAATTTCACCAGTACTTACATATAGTAATGGTTATTGGGAAGTGTGTAGGCGTTTTCAGTAGGATTTTTTGGTTGGGGGAGGGGTTGAGAATAGGGGCATAGGCTGGGGGAGCTTTCCATCGAAGAATTTGTCATGGTAGAAGAAAATTTCCATGAAGGGAGCGTAGGATTTACTAGCATTATTAAAAAAAATAATGAAAAAAGAAATATGAAAAAGTTTTTTTTCAGCTGGAAGTAAAGAGCAGCATTAAAACCTAAAACGAACAGAAATTATTACCCATATGAGGGGCTCACCTCCTCCTAATACCCCGCTCTTTACGCTAAAGTATTTTTAGTAATTTCAACTATTTATTTTACGGCTTTGGTGATTCAGGGGTCATTCTTAATGAATTGGGACAAAATCTAAGCTTTAGTGTAAAGAGCGATCTACTGACGAGGGGGCAAACCCCCTCATATATGTAATAAAAACATGAGAATACAAAACTTCTTTACGTAAGCTAATTTATAAGTTACGTATATCTTTTACTAAAAAAAAGATTCGTAAAAAATTAAAAAGCTCTAGTTGCCTTTATCTTAATTAACCAAAAAATCGGAGGGCAGCTAGGCTTCCTCCCCCGCTCTTTTTTCTCAAAATCATTCAATCGAAATTATGAGAAAGTCATTTAGCAAAAATAAAAATAATAAATATGCAAATTTCGTTTTAATTATTCCTCTGCGGAGAGCCAAAATCAAAACATGCATTGATTGAAAAACGTTCAGAAATTAAATAAAAAAAAACAAGCTTTTTTAACTGAAAGTAAGGAGCAAAATTAAAACTTAAAACGAACAGAAATTACTTCGTATATGAAAGGGGCTGCTTCCTCACCAACATCCCGCTCTTTACGCTAAAGTTTTTTGCTGTTTTAAAAAGAAGAGTTGAGAGAAAGAGTCAAACTTTAGCGTCAAGAGCAGGGATGCTGGTGAGGAAGCAGCCCCTTTCATATACGAAGTAATTTCTGTTCGTTTTAATTTTGAATTTTACTCCTTACTTTCAGTTAAAAAAACTTGTTTTTTTTTATTTAATATCCAATAGTTCGTGGTAACGAACTGTAGTGAGGAGCGACCCGGCTCAATAGTAAACAAAACTCTAAAAAACGGAATTTTGATGCTAAAAGAAACATAAAAAGAATTGAATTTTTATGCTGATTCTAGATATATAAGTTTCATCAAATTTAATCTTTGTCATCAAAAGTTACAGGCCTGAGAAAATTTGCCTTATTTTGGAAAATAGGGGGGAAAACGCCCTAAAAGTCATAGAATGTTAACAAATCACACCATCGTGTTCAGCGCATAAGAAAACCCTATAGCAAAAATTTCAAGCTCCTATCTACAAAAATGTGGAATTTCGTATTTTTTGCCAGAAGACAGATCACGGGTGCGTGTTTATTTGTTTGTTTGTTTTTTTTTCTTTTCCCCAGGGTTCATCGTATCGACCAACTGGTCCCAGAATCTTGCAAGAGGGCTCATTCTAACGGAAATGAAAATTTCTATTGCCCTTTATAAGTGACCAAAAAATTGGAGGGCACCTAGGCCCCCTCCCACGCTAATTTTTTTCCCAAAGTCAACGGATCTATTTTGAGATAGCCATTTTGTTCCGCAGTCGAAAACCATATTACCTATATCTTTTGAATGACTCACTCCCCCACAGTCCCTGGGGGAGGGGCTGCAAGTTACAAACTTTGTCCAGTGTTTACATACAGTAATGGTCATTGGGAAGTGTACAGACGTTTTCAGGGGGATTTCTTTGGTTTGGGGTGGGGTTGAGGGGAGGAGGCTATGTGGGAGGATCTTCTCTTGGAGGAACATGTCATGGGGGAAGAGAAATTCAATTAAAAGGGCGCGGGATTTTATAGCATTACTATAAAAAAAAACAATGAAAATATAAACACGAAAAAGTTTTTCAACTCCTAGTAAAGAGTAGCATTAAAACTTAAAACTAAAAGAGATTATTACGCATATAAGGGGTTCTAAAAATACTTTAGCATAAAGAGGGAGGTATTTAGGAGGAGATAAATACCTTGCTCCTTATGCTAAGTGTTTTTAGTAATTTCAACTATTTATTCCACGGCCTTTCTGATTCAGGGGTCATTCTTAAAGAATTGGGACAAAACTTAAGATTTAGTGTAAAGGCAAGGTGTTAACGAAGGGACAAACCCCCTCATTAACATAATAAAAATATAAGAGCATAAAAGTTTGTTACGTAAGTTAATTCTTAAGTTACGTATATTTTTTACTAATAAAAACTTTCGTCAAAAATTAAAAGTTCTAGTTTCCTTTTTAAGTAACCGAAAAATTGGAGGGCAACTAGTCCTCCTTCTCCACCACTTATTTCTCAAAATCGTCTGATCAAAACTAAGAGAAAGAAAGCCGTTTAGCCAAAAAATTTTACTAATTAATGTGCGGAGAGCCAAAATCAAAAATGCATTAATTCAAAAACGTTCAGAAATTAAATAAAAAAAAACTAGTTTTTCAAACTGAAAGTAAGGAGCGATATTAAAACTTAAAATGGACAGAAATTACTCCGTATATGAAATGGGTTGTCCCCTCTTCAATCCCTTGCTCTTTACGCTAAAGTTTGATTCTTTGCCACAATTCTACTTTTAAAAAAATTAAAAACTTTAGCCTAAAGAGCAAGGGATTGCGGAGGGGACAACCCTTTTCATATACGGAGCAATTTCTGTCCGTTTTAAGTTTTAATATCGCTCCTTACTTTCAGTTTAAAAAACTAGTTTTTTTCATTTAATTTACTCTCAGACGACAGACCAACTTCCACTTGCTTATTTTTGAATCCCACCTTTTATAAGTAAATAAATGAAACCCAAAACGAGAAAAAAAATAAGATGAATAATCAAACCAAATATAAAAATAGTAGTTAACACTAAGGATAAACAAATAAATTGGATAAACAAATAAATTATCAAATGAATGGAATTTAAAATGATCAATGATATCATGCTCGAAAGATAATGAAATTATGGTCAACAAGATGAGGGCTGTCTTTCCTATAAGCTGTCTAAATTCCAGAGTACAACCTGTACTGTACTGAAAAAAAATCGGAGGAAAACTAGGCTTCCTCTCCCACTGAAAGCAATTTAGCAAAAAAAGAAAGAAAAAAAAACACAAATTAGGTTTTAATTATAACTCTGCAGAGAGCCAGAATCAAAACATGCATTGATTCAAAAACATTCGGAAATTAAATAAAAAAAACACGTTTTTTTAACTGAAAGTAAGGAGCGACATTAAAACTTAAAACGAACAGAAATTATTTTGTATATGAAAGGGACTGCTTCCTCATCAACGTTTCACTCTTTACGCTAAAGTTTTTTTACTGTTTTAAAAAGTAGAGTTGAGAGAAAGAGCCAAACTTTAGCGTAAAGACCGGGACGTTGATGAGGAAGCAGCCTCTTTCATATACGAAGTAATTTCTGTTCGTTTTAAGTTTTAATGTCGCTCCTTACTTCCAGTTAAAAAAACTTGTTTTTTTTTTATTTAATATATACCATATGACGTCATTTCATTTTTATTGTGACGTCACTATAAGAATTAATATGTTTTCCTTTTATGACTTCAATATTTGCATTTCCTTTCCTTCTCATTTTGTTTTGAACGATTCATAATTTTAATTTTAATTTTGTTTTTAATTCTATATTTGTGGTTTAAATTTAACCCACATCCAAGAAACAACTTAGACTGCCTTCCCCTCAAAAACAGAAGAAAAACGAGAAAAATTAAAGCCCAGAAGCAATTACACCATCCAGTAAAAAATGGTCCATTACCGCAAAAAAAAGTCTTACACACGGAAAGTTCAATGATTTCCTAGGCCCATATGAGATGTATTAAATAGAAGTCAGTAGTATCAAACAGTTCGTGGTAACGAACTGTAGAAAGGAGCGACCCGGCTCAATAGTAAACAAAACTCTAAAAAACGGAATTTCGATGTTAAAAGATACATCAAAAGAATTGCATTTTTATGCTGATTTTGTATATATAAGTTTCGTCAAATTTAGTCTTTGTTAGCAAAACTTACGAGCCTGTGAAAGTTTGCCTTATTTTGGAAAATAGAGGTAAACACCCACTAAAAGTCATAGAATCTTAACGAAAATCACACCATAGCATTTGGCGTATCAGAGAACCCTATAGCAAATATTTCAAGCTCGAATCTACAAAAATGTGGAATTTCGTATTTTTTGCCAGAAGACAAATCAAGGGTGCGTAATTATTTGTTGTTTTTTTTGTTGTTTTTTTTTCCAGGGGTCATCGTATCGACCAAGTGGTCCTAGAATGTAACGAGAGAGCTCATTCTCTCGGAAATGAAACGTTCTAGTCCCCTTTTTAAGTGCCCGAAAAAATTGGAGGGCACCTAGGCCACCTCCCACGCTCATTTTTTCTCCAAAGTCAACGGATCAAAATTTTGAGATAGCCATTTTGTTTCATGTTGTCAACAATAATAACAAAAACAATAATAAATATGTCTTTGGGAATTGCTTACTCCCCCACAGTCCTTGGGGGATGGGCTGCAAGTTACAAACTTTGAACAGTGTTTACATACAGTATTGGTTATTGGGAAGTGCACAGAGGTTTTCAGGGGATTTTTTTGGTTTTGGGGGTGGGGTTGAGGGGAGGGGGCTATGTGGGAGGATCTATCCTTGGAGAACTATGTCTTGGAGGAACAGAAATTCAATGAGAAGGGCGCAGGATTTTCTAAAATTTCTATAAAAAAAACAATGAAAAAATAAACATGGAAAAGTTTTTTTCAATTGAAAGTAAGGAGTAGCACTGAAACTTAAAACGAACCGAGATTATTACGCATATGAAGGGTTCTAAAAATACGTTAGCATAAAGAGAGAGGTATTTAGGAGGAGATAAATACCTCGCTCTTTATGCTATAGTATTTTTAGTAATTTCAACTATTTATTCTACGGCCTTTCTGATTCAGGGGTCATTTTTAAAGAATTGGGACAAAACTTACGATTTAGTGTAAAGAGTGAGGTATTAACGAGGGTACAAACCCCCTCATATACATAATAAAAATTTAAGAATATAAAAGTTTGTTACGTAAGTTAATTCTTAAGTTACGTATAGTTTTTACAAATAAAAACATTCGTTAAAAATTAAAATTTATAGTTACCTTTTTATGTAACCGAACAATTGCAGGACAACTAGGCCTCCTTCCCCACCCCTTATTTCTCAAAATCGTATAATCAAAACTAGGAGAAAGCCATTTAGCCAAAAAAGGAATTAATATGCAAATTTCATTTTAATAATATATTTGTGGAGAGCCAAAATCAAATATGCTTTAATTCAAAAACGTTCAGAAATTACATAAAAAAAACTAGTTTTTTTAACTGAAAATAAGGAGCGACATTAAAACTTAAAACGAACAGAAATTACTCCGTATATGAAATGGGTTGTTCCCTCCGCAATCCCTCGCTCTTTAAGCTAAAGTTTGACTCATTGCCACAATTCTGCTTTTTAAAACAATTAAAAGCTTCAGCGTAAAGAGCGAGGGATTGCGGAGGGAACAACCCATTTCATATACGGAGTAATTTCTGTTCATTTTAAGTTTTAAAGTCGCTCCTTACTTTCAGTTAAAAAAACTAGTTTTTTTATGTAATTAGTACAAAGGAGCAAAGAGGAGGTTGATTTTAATTTTGGACGAAGGATGGTAGAGGTTAAAGAAGAAACTGTTTTACTTTCTATTTTCCTTGTCAATTTTACGCGTGTAGTTGTTAAGGGTAATTGTCATTGGAAAATTTTCAACGGGATTTAATTATTTAAAAGATACTTCCGTTGCGAGGGCATTTCTCCGTGGGGTGGGGCCAGATTTCCTCGGATTATCTAAAAACAATCAGAAATTAAATTAAAAAAGTCTTTTCGACTAAACGCGTAAGGAGCAGCATCAAAACTTAAAATGAACAGAAATTATTATATATATATGAATGGGGTTGCCCCCTCCTTAACACCTCGCTCTTTACGCTATAGTTTGAACTTTGACCCGATTCCTTAAGAACGACTCCTGGAACAATAGGCTTGTTTAACTAGACTAATGAAAACCTTTTTTAAAAGTACTAAAAAACTTTAGCGTAAAGAGTGAGGTATTTAGGAGGATACAACCAGCGTCATATACGTAAAAAAAATTTCTGTTTTAATTTTTAATGTTGCTTCTTACTTTCAGTTGAAAAAACTTGTTTTTTTTTATTTAACTGAGACAGGAAGGCATATTTGATTCAAGATCTTCTGAATACGCTGCTGTTTGAGCACAGAGATTTGTCGATACACTGAGATTTTGAAATACACTTATCTATCTATCTATCTATGAAATAATAAAATTATACTCCAGATTTAAAAAGTAACTAAACAAAAAATCAGTATTAATAATAAAAAATCCTACATACAAAACATAAGCATTAGCTACGAAAATTATAATCAAACACTAAAAAAAAAAACCGTGTCTAAAAAACTGTTAAAGCCCCTCTCCCCCTATCTTCCAAAAAAAGACTAAAAAACAACAAAAATCATTAATCAAAATGTAGCAATACCCAAAAAATAAAAAAACGTAAAATAAAGTAACGTGTAAAAGTAAGCCATATCAAAGAAACTGTTTAAGCCTTCCCTCTTCCCAAGAAAAACCCAACCTAAAAAAAAAAAAAATCAATCGAAATGTTCTATTACCTAAAAACAATAAAAACATAAGAATAGGTGAAGTCTAAAAGTAAACCATATCTAAGAAACTGGTTAAGCCTTTCACCTTCGCAAAAAAAAAATTAAAACCTAAAAACAAAACAAAAATCTATAGAAATATTCCAATACCTAAAAACTGAAAAAAACATAAAAATAGGTGACGTCTAAAAGTAAACCATATCTAAGAAACTGGTTAAGCCTTCCACGTTCCCCCAAAAAATTATAACCGAAAAACAACCAAAAAAAATCTATCGAAATATTCCAATACCTAAAAACTGAAAAAAATAAAAATAAAAATAGGTAACATTTAAAAGTAAAACAAAGCCAAGAAACTGGTTAAGCCTTTCCCCCTTCCCAAAAAAAACAAATTAAAACCTAAAAACAATAATAAAACATATTAAAGATATTCCACTACCTAAAAAATCAAACAATATAGAAATTAGTAGCGTTTAAAAGTAAACCAAATCTTAGAAACTTGTTAACCCCCCCCCCCCCCATCCAAAATAAAACAGAAAAACCCAAAACAATAAATAAAATTTATTAAAAACGTTCCAATGCCTAAAAAATACACAAGTTCTATAAAATTGAAAATTAAAATTAATTTTAACAATAAAATTTATATTTAAATTTAAACCGCATGTAAGAAACCGCATAGATCCCCTCAACCAAAAATAGAAGAAAGACCAAAAAATAATTAAAACCCAAAAACTAAAAACTAAAGAAACTAAAAAACTAAACGAAATACTGGGGTTGCAATCCTTTCCCAATTGCAACATATTTTCCACGAAAATAATAATTTAGTACGTCTGTTCCAAACAGCCATCGATTTGATGCCTACTGATACGCATAAAATTGTTATTTCCGGTGACAAAACGCCTCCTGGCCAACCTGTGCGTAGATACAATGCTCCAACTATCGACGAAGTGGCAATCGTTATGGTTGGTGATTAGTTTTTACCTCGAGATATTATTCTTCATAAGCGAAACGCTCAGTTGGTGAGAATTGCTAAAACTCATCGAGTTATAATTATAGGGTTAAAATTTATAAGTAACCGCAAGAAAATTTACAAATTAGTTATAGTCTTCTCGAATTTCTTTTCTAAGGACTATATCTTTTAAATAAGATTGCTTGCAAAAAAAAATTATAGGCTAAATTAAAAGGAAAAAAGAAAGAAAAACTAAAAAAGAAAGAAAAGTATAAAAAGAAAAAAAGAAAAGAAGAAAAAACTTAAAAAAAACTAAAAAAACAGATGAAAAAACAAAAAAAATAAAAAAGCTAAAAAAACTAAAAAAGGAAAAAATTTAAAAAAGAAAATTAACTAGAAACAGAAAAAACTAAAAACAGAAAAAAATAAAAAATAAAATAAAATAAAAAAGGAAAACTAATAAAGGAGAAAAAGAAGAAAAAGAAAACTAAAAAAAAGAAAAAAACTAAAAAAACTAAAAAAGGTAAATAACTAAAAAACTAAAAAGAAAAAAAGAAAAAAATGAAAAAAAGAAGAAAAAGAAAACTAAAAAAGGAAAAAAACTAAAAAAAATAAAAACGGGAAAAACTAAAAAAAACTAAAAAGAAGAAGAAAAAGCTAAGAAAACAAAAAAACTAAATAAAAAACAAAAGAAAAACTAAAGAAGAGAAAAACAAAAAAAAACGAAAAAACTAATAAAGAAGAAAAACAAAAAAGGAAAAAAACGAAAAACTAAAAAAGGAGAAAAGAAACTAACAAATAAAGAAAAAAGAAAACATAAAAAAGGAAAAAAAAGTTAAAAATACTAAAATATTAAAAAAAACTAAAATATTAAAAAAATGAAAAAAAAGAAGAAAAAGAAAACTAAAAAAGGAAAAGAACTAAAAAAAACTAAAAACGGGAAAAACTAAAAAAAACTAAAAAGAAAAAGAAAAAGCTAAGAAAACAAAAAAAAACAAAAGAAAAAATTAAAGAAGAGAAAAAAAACGAAAAGAAATAATAAAGAAGAAAAACAAAAAAGGAAAAAAACGAAAAACTAAAAAAGGAGAAAAGAAACTAACAAATAAAGAAAAAAAGAAAACAAAAAAAGAAAAAAAGTAAAAAAACTAAAATATTAAAAAAAAGAAAAAAACACAACTTTTTAATATATATATAGAAGATATAATCTGGGGTGACAGACATAGTATAAATTGAATCTTGATTTTCGTTTTGGGCACCAAACGACGTTATTTGGAAACATGAGTTATATTTTCTGAAACGCTTAGATTGTGAGTTACTTTAGTTTTTTCTTTTGTTTTTTCTTTAGTATTTTTGTTTTCTTAGCTTTTTCTTTTTCTTTTTAGTTTTTTTAGCTTTTCCCTTTTTTTAGTTTTTTTAGTTTTTTTTCCTTTTTTAGTTTTCTTTTTCTTCTTTTTTTCAGTTTTTCTTTCTTTTTTTTTAGTTATTTACCTTTTTTAGATTTTTTAGTTTTTTCTTCTTTGCTTAGTATTCTTTTCTTCTTTATTTTTTAGTTTTTTCTCCTTTATTAGTTTTCCTTTTTATTTTTTTTTATTTTTATTTTCTTCTGTGTTTAGTTTTTTCTGTTTCTAGTTATCTTTCTTTTTTAATTTTTTCCTTTTTTTAGTTTTTTCTTTTTTTAGCTTTTTTAGTTTTTTAGTTTTTTAATCTTTTTTTTTACTTTTTTACCTTTTTTAAGTTTTTTTTTCTTTTGTTTTTTTCTTTTTATAGTTTTTTTTCTTTTTTAGTTTTTCTTTCTGTTTTTCTTTTAATGTAGCCTATTATTTTTTTTGCAAGCAAGCTTATTCAAAAGATCTAGTCTTTAGAAAAGAAATTCGAGAAGACTATAACTAATTTGTAAATTTTCTCGCGGTTACTTATTAATTCTAACCCTATAATTATAACTCGGTGAGTTTTAGTAATTCTTACCAACTGAGCGTTTCGCTTATGAAGAATAATATTTCGAGGTAAAAACTGATCACCGAATATAACGATTGCCACTTCGTCGATAGTTGGAGCATTGTATCTACGCATATGTTGGCCAGGAGGCGTGTTGTCAGCGGAAATAACAGTTTTATGCGTATCTGTAGGCATCAAATCGATGGTTGTTTGGAACAGACGTACTAAATTATTATTTTCGTGGAAAAGATTTTGCAATTGGGAAACGATTCTCCTTTCAATGTTGGGAGAAATTTCGCAGTGTGTATTCAATTCAGAATTTCTATCACTGATGAAGTACAATTGTAAAAATTTATGATTCTCGCCTGAGAATGGTAGAAGGGTCCCTGCTCCATCATAAATTTGCCCTTTTACTTTGAAAGTAGGCATAAATTGATCTTGATTTTCGATTTGGGCACCAAATGACGTCATTTGGAAACATGAGTTATATTTTCTCTTTTTTGATAAAAAAAACGCATAGATTCTGACGTAGTTCCAGTAAGCAAAGTCTTCAATGGCTCTGGGGGTGCCATTTCGTATGTTCGTCTCTCTGGTCGTCCAGATTTTCGCATCTGGGGGATGCAGCCAGTAGAGGAAGTTTGACTCTCCCTGAGGTGAAACACATTCCCATTGTTTCACCTGTTTCAAGAATTGTTTCAAGAACCTATATATATATAAATAGGTTGTACGTCTGTTACGTCTGTTACACTATGTACGATTTTACCTTCGTCATATGCTGGCAGTCCCCGTCATGTGCATTAATATGCTCAAGATGCTATTCCGTATGTTCGTCTCTATGGTCGTCCAGATTTATTTATTATATTTATATGTAATCAATCTTGGGACGAGATACAGCAGCTTTTACTTCAAGGACAATCGGCGGTTCATAGACATGACATTACGGCCCGTGTCTTCCGGCAAAAGTTGAAATCACTGATAAACTACATAATAAAACTTGAAGTGTTTGGGTCAGTGCGATGCTGGACGTACTCAGTGGAATGGCAAAAACGAGGTTTACCACACGCACATATACTAATCTGGCTATAAAATAAAATTACTTCTAATGAAATATGCAGTTATCACGGTTGAACCTGTCACCAACCTTGTGATGGCGTAGGGGATAAAGCTGCGCAACCGTGTTTGAAAGAAAGTTGGATGAATGAAGAACGCTGGATGATTGGAAGAAGGTTAGAGAATTGAAGAAAGGTAAAGTGATTGAAAAAAGGTTGGATGATTGAAAAAAGTTGTTTGTTCGAAAAAAGATTGGAAAATTGAAAGATAGGTTGTATGATTTTAACTAAAGGTTGTATGATTGAAAGAACGTTGGATGATTGAAAGAAAGTTGGACGATTGAAGAAAGGTTAGATGATTGAAAAAGGTTGGATGGTTGAAAAAAGGTCGGTACTTCGAAAGAAGATTCGAAAATTGAAAGAAAGGTTGTATGATTTTAACGAAAGGTTGTATGATTGAAAGAAGGTTGGATGATTGAAAGAAGGTTAGATGACTGAAAGAAGGTTAGATGATTGAAAAAAGGTTGGATGATTGAAAGAAGGTTGGACGTTTGAAAGAAGGTTGGATGATAGAGAAAAGTTTAGATGATTGAAAGAAGATTTGATGATTGAAAGAAGGAGAGAAAGAAGGTTTTTGTGTTTGACAGAAAGTTGGATGAATGAAAGAACGTTGAATGATTGAAAGAGGGTTAGACGATTGAAGATAGGTTAGATGATTGAAAAAAGGTTGGATGGTTGAAAAAAGGTTGGTTGTTCGAAATAAGATTGGAAAATTGAAAGAAAAGTTATATGATTGAAAGAAAGGTTGTATGATTGAAAGAAGAAGGTTGGATGATTGATATAAGGTTGGATGATTTATATATGGTTTTAAACATCGAATTGTGTATTACTAACTTTATTGGCGCAACTGTTCGACCAGGGTCAAATAGTTTTATTGGTTTACTTCTTTTACTACTACTGAAGCTAAGAAACAAGTCTAGCTCTGTTGGCATTATTTTGCTACTCTATAAAATATGATTGTCATTGGTGCCTTTTTCCAAAGTAAATTCTGGGTGATGTTTATAAGGCTAAAACTAATGATTTCCGAGTCATTAATCTGAAAGACTCCAAGAATATAATTGATCGATTGATTAATAGACTGATCAATGAAAAAGAAGGCATTATTTTCTGTGTTTTTATGAATTATTCCTGTTCTAGCCGTGATAACTTTCCATGAATAAAATTTTGTTTTTTCAAACTTTTCTCCTAAATTGCTTTTGTGGCTGCTACACCCTTCGGCATTACAGTAATTTATTTTCAAGTCTGGTGATATTGCGTCAGCAGCTGACTGCAGTTCAATCGTAAAAGTACTATAATCTTTCCCATCTATGTTAACGAAAATATTACTACTGTTTGACTTTGGCCTTATGTGAATTTTTTCTAAAGACAGTATCTGAGGTGTTCTCATACGTAAGGCTATATCTCGTGGTTGTAACCGAGCTAAAGGTGACTCAAATCTAGAATCAGGAAAAGGGATGTCTTTTAGGAAGTACAAAATAACATTTCCAAGTTAACGTCGGAACAAAAAGACATTTATGATACGATAATGCATTGTGTCGATAACAATGTTGGAGAAATTTTCTTTTTGGATGCGCCAGGAAGTACTAGTAAAAAGTTTGTGATAAAACAGATTCTGGCATCAATTCGATCAAAAAATGATATTGAGTTGGCAATTGCGTCGTCCGGAACAGCCGCAACGTTGCTGCCTGCTGGAAGATTACCTTAATTTATTTCTGGCCGCAAAACAGAAATTTACAGCACTATAAGTAATAATGGTGGCTGTTTCGTCTTAGAAACGGACAAAGTGAAACCTCCACCTATTTCAGTTCAAGTTGAGTTTAGCTCAGATATTTTCATATGGATTGTAGTAGTTATTGTAGTTACTATAGTTTCAGATCTATACCTCATTATTCTAATGATGTATCCCTGTGTCCCGGTCTTCATTTATATTCCCTATGTCTCGGTCGTAATTTGTGTCCCGGTGTCCCAGTTTGTAATTTCTCTTTGAGTGTCCCGGTCGTCATTTATATTCCCTCTATCCCGGTCGTCATTTGTGTCCCGCTGCCCCGGTCTGTTGTGTCATCTTATAATAATGTAATTTACAAAGCCTTATTTACTTATAATAACTTCACATGCAAACCCACAAAAAAACAAACATGCATTTATACAACTTATTTTTATATATATAGATATAGTTTCTTTTTTAGTTTTTTTCTTTTTTAGTTTTTTCTTTTCTTAGTTTGTTCCTTTTTAGGTTTTTTTTTAATTTCTTCTTTTTATTGATTTTTTTCTTTTTTAGTTTTTTCTTTTTTTAGTTTTTTTCTTTTTTTAGTTTTTCTTTTTTTGTTTTTTCTGTTTTTTAGTTTTTTTTCTTTTTAATTATTTTTTCTTTTTTAGTTTTTCTTTTTTTTAGTTTTGTAGCTTTCTTAGCTATTATCTTTTTAGTTTTTTACCTTTTTTATTTTTTTTTTCTTTTTTTTAGTTTTTTACCTTTTTTTCTTTTTTAGTTTTCATTTCCTTCTTTATTTTTCAGATATACAAACCCTCAAACATACAAAAAAAAAACAAACATGCTTTAATTTTCTTTCTTTTTTAGTTTTTTATATTTTTTTGTTTTTTGTTTTTTTTTCTTTTTAGTTTTTTTCCTTTTTTATTTTTTTGTTTTTTTAGTTTTTTTTTAGGTTTTTGTTTTTTTTAAGACGTCATATGCAAAAAACAAACATGCTTTAATTTTTTTCTTTTTAAATCTTTTTCAAAGTTTTTCAATTCGTCAATGTTAATTCTACTATTGACACTTGGAAAAATCTTTATGTACCAAGCATGCTAAAGCTCAACAATTTATAATAAACCTCAAAATTTTGGGTATCTGTTTTAAGGTTTTCGAATTACTTTAATCTATTGTCAAAATATATAGAAATATTTGTGCGATTCCAAGTTTTTATATATATTGATAAGTTTTCTCTTCTTTTTTAATTTTTCTTTTTTAGTTTTTATTTTTTTTAGCTTTTTAGCTTTTTTAGTTTTATTTATTTTTTTTAGTTTTTTACCTTTTTTTATTTTTTTTAGGTTTTTCTTCTTAGGTTTTTTCTTTTTTTTTTTTAATTTTTTTTTAATTTTTTAGTATTTTTCTTTTTTTTCTTTTTTTTTGTTTTTAACCCTTTTTACTTTTTTCAGTTTTCTTTTTCTTCTTTATTTTTCAGATTGAAGATTGTGAGAAATTTCGCAACGTGTATTCAATTCAGAATTTCTATCACTGATGAAGTAAAATTGTAAAAATTTATGATTCTCTTCTGAGAATGGTAGAAGAGACCCTGCTCTATGATAAATTTGCCCTTTTTCTTTGAAAGTAGGCATAAATTGATCTTGATTTTCGATTTGGGCACCAAACGACGTCATTTGGAAACATGAGTTATATTTTCTGATGTTTGATAAAAAGCGCTTAGATTCTGACGTAGTTCCAGTAAGCAAAGTCTTCAATGGCTCTGGGGGTGCAGCCAGTAGAGGAAGTTCAACTTTCCCTGAGGCGCAACACGATCCCATTGTTTCACCTGTTCAAAGAATGGTTTCAAGAACCTATATATATTAAAATAGGTTGTATGTCTGTTATGTCTGTTAGACTATGTCTGTCATGCCAAATTATACTTTCTATATATATAAAGATAAGTTGTATGTGTTTTTCTTTTTTTCTTTTGTTTTTTTTTAGTATTTTACTTTTTTTTCCTTTTTTTAGTTTTCTTTTTTTCTTTATTTGTTAGTTTCTTTTCTCCTTTTTTAGTTATTCGTTTTTCCTTTTTAGTTTTTCGTCTTTATGAGTTTTTTTCTTGGTTTTTGTTTTTCTCTTCTTTTGTTTTTTCTTTTGTTTTTTCTTTTTTTTTTCTTAGCTTTTTTTTCTTTTTAGTTTTTTTTAGATTTTACTTTTTTTTAGTTTTTTCCTTTTTTAAAGTTTTCTTTTTCTTCTTTTTTTCTGTTTTTTTCTTTTTTTTCTTTTCAGTCTTTTAGTTATTTACCTTTTTAGTTTTTTCTCCTTTATTAGTTTTCCTTTTTCATTTTTTTTATTTTTTATTTTTTCTGTTTTAGTCTTCTGTTTCTAGTTATTTTTCTTTTTAAATTTTTTTCCTTTTGTTAGTGTTTTCTTTTTTTCGCTTTTTTAGTTTTTTATTTTTTTTCTTGCTTTTTGAGTTTCTTACCTTTTTTTAAGTTTTTTCTTCTTTTATTTTTTTCTTTTTATAGTTTTTTTTCTTTTTTAGTTTTTCTTTCTTTTTTCATTTAATGTATTCATTTAATGTTTCATTTAATGTTTTTTTTGCAAGCAAGCTTATTCAAAAGATCTAGTCCTTAGAAAAGAAATTCGAGAAGTCTATAACTAATTTGTTGACTATAACTAATTGGAAGAGCAATTGAAGTACAATTATAAAAATTTATGATTCTCGTATGAGAATGGTAGAAGGGAGCCTGCTCTATGATAAATTTGCCCTTTTACTTTGAAAGTAGGCATAAATTGATCTAGATTTTCGATTTGGGCACCAAACGACGTCATTTGGAAACATGAGTTATGTTTTCTGATCGGTGATAAAAAAAACGCTTAGATTCTGACGTAGTTCCAGTAAGCAAAGTCTTCAATGGTTCTGGTGGTGCAGCCAATAGAGGACGTTTAACTTTTCCTGAGGCTCAACACATTCCCATTGTTTCAGTATTGAATTTCAAGGCCTTGCAATAGGGACAAATTTTAGACATAGTCCCGATTTGAACACATCTACTATAATCATCGACTGGGCTGTACCTGAATGCCAAGCAATAATTTTCAGGTTGTTCTTGTGATTCCTCGGCACGCTTTCTTTTCTTACTTTCTCTATCAGCCGCAAGCCTGTTTTCTTGCTCTTCTTGTGATTCCTCGGCACGCCTTCTTTTTTCACTTTCTCTTTTAGCAGCAAGTTTGGTTTCACGTTGCTTTGGTAGTTCCTCGACACGCCTTTGTTGACGTAAATTGCACATTCCTAATCTAGCGATGTCTCTTGAAGCCGCAATCCTGTTTTCACGTTGCTCTTGTGATTCCTCGACAAGCCTTCTTTTTTACATTCTCTTTCAGAAGCAAGTCTGGTTTCGCGTTGCTCTGGTAGTTCCTCGACACGCTTTCGTTGACGTAAATTGCACATTCCTAATCTGGCCCTTTCTCTTTAAACCGAAAGCCTGGTTTTCCTTTTAATTTTTCTTCTTTATTAGTTTTTTTTCGTGTTTTTTGTTTTTCTCTTCTTTAGTTTTTTCTTTTTTTTTCTTTAGTTTTTTTGTTTTCTTAGCTTTTTCTTTTTCTTTTTAGTTTTTTTTAGTTTTTCCCTTTTTTAGTTTTTTTAGTTTTCTTTTTCTGCTTTTTTTCTTTTTCTTTTTTTCTTTTTAGTTTTTTAGTTATTTACCTTTTTTAGTTTTTTAGTTTTTTTCTTTTTTTTAGTTTTCTTTTTCTTCTTTATTTTTTAGTTTTTTCTCCTTTATTAGTTTTCCTTTTTTTTCTCTTTTTAGTTTTTTCTGTTTCTAGTTATTTTTCTTTTTCAATTTTTTCCTTTTTTAGTTTTTCCTATTTTTAGCTTTTTTAGTTTTTTAGTTTTTTCATCAGTTTTTTTTAGTTTTTTACCTTTTTTTTTAAGTTTTTTTCTTCTTTTATTTTTTTCTTTTTATAGTTTTCTTTCTTTTTTAGTTTTTGTTTCTTTGTTTCATTTAATATAGCCTATTATTTTTTTTGCAAGCAAGCTTATTCAAAAGATCTATTCTTTAGAAAAAAAATTCGAGAAGACTATAACTAATTTGTAAATTTTCTTGCGGTTACTTATTAATTCTAACCCTATAATTATAAATCGATGAGTTTTAGCAATTCTTACCAACTGAGCGTTTCGCTTATGAAGAATAATATCTCGAGGTAAAAACTGATCACCGACCATAGCGATTGCCACTTCGTCGATAGTTGGAGCATTGTATCTACGCACATGTTGGCCAGGAGGCGTTTTGTCAGCGCAAATAACAGTTTTATGTGTATCAGTAGGCATCAAATCGATGGCTGTTTGGAACAGACGTACTAAATTATTATTTTCGTGGAAAAGATGTTGCAATTGGGAAACGATTGTCCTTTCAAAGTTGGGAGAAATTTCGCAACGTGTATTCAATTCAGAATTTCTATCACTGATGAAGTACAATTGTAAAAATTTATGATTCTCGCCAGAGAATTGTAGAAGGGCCCCTGCTCTATGATAAATTTGCCCTTTTACTTTGAAAGTAGGCATAAATTAATTTTGATTTACGATTTGGGCAATAAACGACGCCATTTGAAAACATGAGTTATATTATCTGATGTTTGTTGAAAAACGCTTAGACTCTGACGTAGTTCCAGTAAGCAAAGTCTTCAATGGCTCTAAGGGTGCCATTGCGTATGTTCGTCTCTATGGTCGTCCAGATTTTCGCATCTGGGGGTGCAGCCAGTAGAGGAAGTTTAACTTTCCCTGAGGTGCAACACATTCCCATTGTTTCACCTGTTTCAAGAATTGTTTCAAGAACCTATATATATATATAAATAGGTTGTATGTCTGTTATGTCTGTTACACTATGTACGATTTTACCTTCGTCATATGCTGGCAGTCCCCGTCATATGCATGAATATGCTCAAGATGCTATTGCGTATGTTCGTCTCTATGGTAATCCAGATTTATTTATTATATTTACATGTAATCAATCTTGGGACAAGATACAGCAGTTTTTACTTCAAGGACATTCGGCGGTTCATAGACATGACATTACGGCCCTTGTCTTCCGGCAAAAGTTGAAATCACTGATAAACTACATAGTCAAACTTGAAGTGTTTGGGTCAGTGCGATGCTGGATGTACTCAGTGGAATGGCAAAAACGAGGTTTGCCACACGCACATATACTAATCTGGCTACATAATAAAATTACTTCTAACCAAATATGCAGTTATCAAGGTTGAACCTGTCACCAACCTCGCAATGGCCTAGGGGATAAAGCTGCGCATCCGTGTTTGAAAGAAAGTTTGATGAATGATAGAACGTTGGATGATTGGAAGAAGGTTAGACAATTGAAGAAAGGTAAAATGATTGAAAAAAGGATGGATGATTGAAAAAAGCTGTTTGTTCGAAAGAAGATTGGAAAATTGAAAGAAAGGTTGTATGATTTTAACTAAAGGTTGTATGATTGAAAGAACGTTGGATGATTGAAAGAAAGTTAGACGATTGAAGAAAGGTTAGATGATTGAAAAAAGGCTGGATGGTTGAAAAAAGGTCGGTACTTCGAAAGAAGATTCGAAAATTGAAAGAAAGGTTGTATGATTTTAACGAAAGGTTGTATGATTGAAAGAAGGTTGGATGATTGAAAGAAGGTTAGATGATTGAAAGAAGGTTGGATGATTGAAAGAAGGTTGGATGATTGAAAGAAGGTTGGATGATTGAAAGAAGGTTGGATGATTGAAAGAAGGCTGGACGTTTGAAAGAAGGTTGGATGATAGAGAGAAGGTTAGATGATTGAAAGAATGTTTGATGATTGAAAGAAGGAGAGAAAGAAGGTTTTTGTGTTTGAAAGAAAGTTGGATGAATGAAAGAACGTTGAATGATTGAAAGAGGGTTAGACGATTGAAGATAGGTTAGATGATTGAAAAATGGTTGGATGGTAGAAAAAAGGTTGGTTGTTTGAAATAAGATTGGAAAATTCAAAGAAAAGTTATATGATTGAAAGAAAGATTGTATGATTGAAAGAAGAAGGTTGGATGATTGATATAAGGTTGGATGATTTATATATCCTTTTAATCATCGAATTTTGTATTACTAGCTTTATTGGCGCAACTTTTCGACCAGGGTCAAATGGTTTTATTGGTTTACTTCTTTTACTACTACTGAAGCTACGAAAGTCTAGTTCTGTGGGCATTATTTTGCTACTGTATAAAATATGATTGTCATTGGTGCCTTTTTCCAAAGTAAATTGTGGGTGATGTTTATAAGGCTCTATAATGATTTCCGAGTCATTAATCTGAAAGACTCCAAGAATATAATTGATCGATTGATTAACCGACTGATCGATGAAAAAGAAGGCATTATTTTCGGTCTTTTCTGAATGATTGTATGATTGATGAAACCCTTGCAATGGAGGGATTTGAACCTGGGTACATTTGAATTTAGCCCAAGGTCTGATCCACTTTACCATCACAAGGTACTTATAATTATGTACAATCTTGCTTATGATACTTCAAGTTATAATTATAGGGTTTGAATTAATAAGTAACCACAAGAAAATTTACAAATTAGTTATATTCTTCTCGAATTTCTTGTCCGGAGACTAAATCTTTTGAAAAAGCTCGCTTTCAAAAAAAATAATACATTAAAAGAAAAAAGAAAGAAAAACTAAAAAAGAAAAAAAACTAAAAAAAGAAAAAAATAAAAGATGAAAAAACTTAAAAAAAGGTAAAAAACTAAAAAAAAACAGAAGAAAAAAGCTAAAAAAAGAAAAAACTAAAAAAATGAAAAAGAAAAATAACTAGAAACAGAAAGAACTAAAAACAGAAAAAATAAAAAATAAAAAAAATAAAAAGGAAAACTAATAGGCCTAAAGGAGAAAAAACTTCCATAAAAAAGAAAGAAAAAACTAAAAAAACTAAAAAAGGTGAATAGCTAAAAGAGTAAAAAGAAAAAAAGAAAAAAACTGAAAAAAGAAGAAAAAGAAAACTTTAAAAAAGGAAAAAAACTAAAAAAAACTGAAAAAAGGTAAAAACTAAAAAAACTAACAAGAAAAAGAAAAAGCTAAAAAAAAAATAAAGAAAAAGCAAATGAAAAAACTAAAGAAGAGAAAAAAACGAAAAAAAAACTAATAAAGAAGAAAAACAAAAAGGACAAAAAAAAGAAAAACTAAAAAAGGAGAAAAGAAACTAACAAATAAAGAAAAAAGAAAACTAAAAAAAAGGAAAAAAAAGTAAAAAAAGTAAACTACTAAAAAAAAACAAAAGAAAAAAGAAAACCACATACAACTTATTTTTGTATATATAGAAGATATAATCTGGCGTGACAGACATAGTGTAATAGACATTAAAGACATACAACCTATTTTTATATATATATGTTCTTGAAACAATTCTTGAAACAGGTGAAACAATGGGAATGTGTTGCACCTCAGGGAAAGTTAAACTTCCTCTACTGGCTGCATCCCCAGAGACATTGAAGACTTTGCTTACTGGAACTACGTCAGAATCTAAGCGTTTTTTATCAAACATCAGAAAATATAACTCATGTTTCCAAATGACGTCGTTTGGTGCCCAAATCGAAAATCAAGATCAATTTATGGCTACTTTCAAAGTAAAAGGGCAAATTTATCATAGAACAGGGGCCCTTCTACCATTCTCAAGCGAGAATCATAAATTTTTACAATTGTACTTCATCAGTGATAGAAATTCTGAATTGAATATACGTTGCGAAATTTCTCCCAACGTTGAAAGGACAATCGTTTCCCAATTGCAACTTTTTTTCCAAGAAAATAATAATTTAGAACGTCTGTTCCAAACAGCCATCGATTTGATGCCTACTGATACACATAAAACTGTTATTTCCACTGACAAAACGCTTCCTGGCCAACATGTGCGTCGATACAATGCTCCAACTATCAACGAAGTGGCAATCGTTATGGTCGGTGATCAGTTTTTACCTCGAGATATTATTCTTCATAAGCGAAACGCTCAGTTGGTAAGAATTGCTAAAACTCATCGAGTTATAATTATAGGGTTAGAATTAATAAGTAACCACAAGAAAATTTACGAATTAGTTATAGTCTTCTCGAATTTCTTTTCCAAAGACTAAATATTCTGAATAAGCTTGCTAGCAAAAAAATAATAGGCTACATTAAAAGAAAAAAAGGAAGAAAAACTAAAAAAGAAAGAAAACTATAAAAAGAAAAAAAAGAAGAAAAAACTTTAAAAAAAAATAAAAAAATAAAAAAAAAACAGATGAAAAAACTAAAAAATTAAAAAAGCTAAGAAAAAAACAAAAAAAGGAAAAAATTAAAAAAGAAAAATAACTAGAAACAGAAAAAACTAAAAACAGAAAAAAAATAAAAAAAAACTAAAAAGAAAAAGAAAAGGCTAAGAAAACAAAAAACCTAAAGGAAAAACAAAAGAACAAACTAAAGAAGAGAAAAACGAAAAAACACGAAAAAAACTAATAAAGAAGAAAAACTAAAAAGGAAAAAAAAGAAAAACTAAAAAAGGAGAAAAGAAACTAATAAATAAAGAAGAAAAGAAAACTAAAAAAAAGTAAAAAAAGTAAATCGTTTCCCAATTGCAACTTTTTTTCCACGAAAATAATAATTTAGAACGTCTGTTCCAAACAGCCATCGATTTGATGCCTACTGATACACATAAAACTGCTATTCCTACTGACAAAATGCCTCCTGGCCATCATGTGCGTAGATACAATGCTCCAACTATCGACGAAGTGGCAATCGTTATGGACGGTGATCAGTTTTTACCTCGAGATATTATTCTTCATAAGCGAAACGCTCAGTTGGTAAGAATTGCTGAAACTCATCGATGCTACGATGCCCTACAATATCCTATAATTTCTTGGGATGGAGCCAACGGCTATCACTTTAATTTTAAATTGATGAATCCAGCCACTAACAAAGAAATAAACAAGAAAGCAGTGCAATGCATTATTATTCCTATAGACTAATGATTCAGCAGGATGAAGACAATTATATTTTAAAATGCCGTCAATTGTTTCACCAATACGTCGTTGATATGTATGCAAAAATTGAATCAGAACGTTTGCTATTTATCCGTCTGAATTAGACCAAATTCCGCTCTGAACAATACATTCATTTCGAGATGCAGTTGTAAATGACGGTAACTTCACAAACGTTGGAAGATTAACGATTTTACCTTCGTCATATGCTGGCAGTCCCCGTCATATGCATGAATATGCTCAAGATATTATTGCGTATGTTCGTCTCTATGGTCCAGATTTATCTATTACATTTACATGTAATCAATCATACAACCTTTAGTTAAAATCATACAACCTTTCTTTCAATTTTCCAATCTTCTTTCGAACAAACAGCTTTTTTCAATCATCCAACCTTTTTTCAATCATTTTACCTTTCTTCAATTGTCTAACCTTCTTCCAATCATCCAACGTTCGATCATTCATCCAACTTTCTTTCAAACACGGATGCGCAGCTTTATCCCCTAGGCCATTGCGAGGTTGGTGACAGGTTCAACCTTGATAACTGCATATTTGGTTAGAAGTAATTTTATTATGTAGCCAGATTAGTATATGTGCGTGTGGCAAACCTCATTTTTGCCATTTCACTGAGTACATCCAGCATCGCACTGATCCAAACACTTCAAGTTTTACTATGTAGTTTATCAGTGATTTCAACTTTTGCCGGAAGACACGGGCCGTAATGTCATGTCTATGAACTACCGATTGTCCTTGAAGTAAAAGCTGCTGTATCTCGTCCCAAGATTGATTACATGTAAATATAATAAATAAATCTGGACGACCAAAGAGACGAACATACGCAATAGCATCTTGAGCATATTCATGCATATGACGGGGACTGCCAGCATATGACGAAGGTAAAATCGTACATAGTGTAACAGACATAACAGACATAAAACCTATTTATGTATATATAGGTTATTGAAATAATTCTTGAAAAAGGTGAAACAATGGAAATGTGTTGGACCTCAGGGAAAGTTAAACTTCCTTTACTGGCTGCAACCCCAGATGCGAGAATCTGGACGACCATAGAGACGAACATTACTCTAATTTATAATCTATTGTCATAATTACTTTAATCTATTGTCAAAATATATTGAAACATTTGGGCAATTCCTAGTTTTTATATATATTGATATGTTTTCTCGTCTTTTTTAATTTTTCTTTTTTAGTTTTTATTCTTTTTAGCTTTTTAGCTTTTTTAGTTTTTTAGTTTTTTTTTAGTTTTTTACCTTTTTTTATTTTTTTTAGGTTTTTCTTTTTAGTTTTTTCCTTGTTTTAATTTTTTTTTAAATTTTAGTAGTTTTCTTTTTTTCAGTTTTTTTTGGTTTTTTACCCGTTTTCTTTTCTTGGTTTTCTTTTTCTCCTTTATTATTCAGATAGAAGATTATGAGAAATTTCGTAACGTGTATTCAATTCAGAATTTCTATCACTGATGAAGTACAATTTTAAAAATTTATGATTCTCGCCTCAGAATGGTAGAAGGGTCCCTGCTCTATGATAAATTTGCCCTTTTACTTTGAAAGTAGGCATAAATAGATCTTGATTTTCGGTTTTGGCACCAAACAACGTCATTTGGAAACATGAGTCACATTTTCTGATGTTTGATAAAAAACGCTTAGATTCTGACGTAGTTCCAGTAAGCAAAGTCTTCAATGGCTCTGGGGGTGCAGCCCGTAGAGGAAGTTTAACTTTCCCTGAGGCGCAACACATTCCCTTTGTTTCACCTGTTCCAAGAATGGTTTCAAGAACTTATATATATAAAAATAGGTTGTCTGTCTGTTATGTCTGTTACACTATGTCTGTCACGCCAGATTATATCTTCTATATATATAAAAATAAGTTGTATGTGTTTTTCTTTTTTTCTTTTGTTTTTTTAGTTTTTTACTTTTTTTTCTTTTTTTTAGTTTTCTTTTTTCTTTATTTGTTAGTTTCTTTTCTCCTTTTTTAGTTTTTCTTTTCTTCCTTTTTAGTTTTTCTTCTTTATTAGTTTTTTTCGTGTTTTTGTTTTTCTCTTCTTTAGTTTTTTCTTTTGTTTTTTCTTTATTTTTCTGTTTTCTTAGCTTTTTCTTTTTTTTAGTTTTTTTAGTTTTTACCTTTTTTTAGTTTTTTCCTTTTTTAGTTTTCTTTTTCTTCTTTTTTTCAGTTTTTTTCTTTTTAGTCTTTTAGTTATTTACCTTTTTAGTTTTTTTAGTTTTTTCTTCTTTTTTATTTTTCTTTTTCTTCTTTATTTTTAGTTTTTTCTCCTTTATTAGTTTTCTTTTTTTCTTTTTTTTTATTTTTATTTTCTTCTGTTTTTAGTCTTTTCTGTTTCTAGTTATTTTTCTTTTTTAATTTTTTCCTTTTTTAGTTTTTTCTTTTTTTCGCTTTTTTAGTTTTTTATTTTTTTCTTCTTTAATTTTTTTCTTTTTATAGTTTTTTTTCTTTTTTAGTTTTTGTTTCTTTTTTTCAATGTATTTTTTTTTTGCAAGGGAGCTTATTCAAAAGATCTAGTCTTAAGAAAAGAAATTCGAGAAGACTATAACTAATTTGTTGACTATAACTAATTGGAAGAACAATAGAAGTACAATTGTAAAAATTTATGATTCTCGCCTGAGAATGGTAGAAGGGACCCTGCTCTATGATAATTTTGCCCTTTTACTTTGAAAGTAGGCATAAATTGATCTAGATTTTCGATTTGGGCACCAAACGACGTCCTTTGGAAACATGAGTTATATTTTCTGATCTCTGATAAAAAACGCTTAGATTCTGACGTAGTTCCAGCAAGCAAAGAATCAAAATATTTAGTCTTTGGAAAAGAAATTCGAGAAGACTATAACTAATTTGTAAATTTTCTTGTGGTTACTTATTAATTCTAACCCTATAATTATAAATCGATGAGTTTTAGCAATTCTTACCAACTGAGCGTTTCGCTTATGAAGAATAATATCTCGAGGTAAAAACTGATCACCGACCATAACGATTGCCACTTCGTTGATAGTTGGAGCATTGTATCGACGCACATGTTGGCCAGGAAGCGTTTTGTCAGTGGAAATAACAGTTTTATGTGTATCAGTAGGCATCAAATCGATGGCTGTTTGGAACAGACGTTCTAAATTATAATTTTCTTGGAAAAAAAGTTGCAATTGGGAAACGATTGTCCTTTCAACGTTGGGAGAAATTTCGCAACGTATATTCAATTCAGAATTTCTATCACTGATGAAGTACAATTGTAAAAATTTATGATTCTCGCTTGAGAATGGTAGAAGGGCCCCTGTTCTATGATAAATTTGCCCTTTTACTTTGAAAGTAGCCATAAATTGATCTTGATTTTCGATTTGGGCACCAAACGACGTCATTTGGAAACATGAGTTATATTTTCTGATGTTTGATAAAAAACGCTTAGATTCTGACGTAGTTCCAGTAAGCAAAGTCTTCAATGTCTCTGGGGATGCAGCCAGTAGAGGAAGTTTAACTTTCCCTGAGGTGCAACACATTCCCATTGTTTCACCTGTTTCAAGAATTGTTTCAAGAACATATATATATAAAAATAGGTTGTATGTCTTTAATGTCTATTACACTATGTCTGTCACGCCAGATTATATCTTCTATATATACAAAAATAGGTTGTATGTGGTTTTCTTTTTTCTTTTGTTTTTTTTTAGTATTTTACTTTTTTTACTTTTTTTTCCTTTTTTTTAGTTTTCTTTTTTCTTTATTTGTTAGTTTCTTTTCTCCTTTTTTAGTTTTTCTTTTTTTTGTCCTTTTTAGTTTTTCTTCTTTATTAGTTTTTTTTTCGTTTTTTTTCTCTTCTTTAGTTTTTTCATTTACTTTTTCTTTATTTTTTTTTTGGCTTTTTCTTTTTCTTGTTAGTTTTTTTAGTTTTTACCTTTTTTCAGTTTTTTTTAGTTTTTTTCCTTTTTTAAAGTTTTCTTTTTCTTCTTTTTTCAGTTTTTTTCTTTTTTTTCTTTTTACTCTTTTAGCTATTCACCTTTTTTAGTTTTTTTAGTTTTTTTCTTTCTTTTTTATGGAAGTTTTTTCTCCTTTAGGCCTATTAGTTTTCCTTTTTATTTTTTTTATTTTTTATTTTTTCTGTTTTTAGTTCTTTCTGTTTCTAGTTATTTTTCTTTTTAATTTTTTTAGTTTTTTCTTTTTTTAGCTTTTTTAGTTTTTTCTTCTGTTTTTTTTTTAGTTTTTTACCTTTTTTTTAAGTTTTTTCATCTTTTATTTTTTTCTTTTTTTAGTTTTTTTTCTTTTTTAGTTTTTCTTTCTTTTTTCTTTTAATGTATTATTTTTTTTGAAAGCGAGCTTTTTCAAAAGATTTAGTCTCCGGACAAGAAATTCGAGAAGACTATAACTAATTTGTAAATTTTCTTGTGGTTACTTATTAATTCAAACCCTATAATTATAACTTGAAGTATCATAAGCAAGATTGTACATAATTATAAGTACCTTGTGATGGTAAAGTGGATCAGACCTTGGGCGTGTTTGAAAGAAAGTTGGATGAATGATAGAACGTTGGATGATTGGAAGAAGGTTAGACAATTGAAGAAAGGTAAAATGATTGAAAAAAGGTTGGATGATTGAAAAAAGCTGTTTGTTCGAAAGAAGATTGGAAAATTGAAAGAAAGGTTGTATGATTTTAACTAAAGGTTGTATGATTGAAAGAACGTTGGATGATTGAAAGAAAGTTAGACGATTGAAGAAAGGTTAGATGATTGAAAAAAGGCTGGATGGTTGAAAAAAGGTCGGTACTTCGAAAGAAGATTCGAAAATTGAAAGAATGGTTGTATGATTTTAACGAAAGGTTGTATGATTGAAAGAAGGTTGGATGATTGAAAGAAGGTTAGATGATTGAAAGAAGGTTGGATGATTGAAAGAAGGTTGGATGATTGAAAGAAGGTTGGATGATTGAAAGAAGGTTGGATGATTGAAAGAAGGCTGGACGTTTGAAAGAAGGTTGGATGATAGAGAGAAGGTTAGATGATTGAAAGAATGTTTGATGATTGAAAGAAGGAGAGAAAGAAGGTTTTTGTGTTTGAAAGAAAGTTGGATGAATGAAAGAACGTTGAATGATTGAAAGAGGGTTAGACGATTGAAGATAGGTTAGATGATTGAAAAATGGTTGGATGGTAGAAAAAAGGTTGGTTGTTTGAAATAAGATTGGAAAATTCAAAGAAAAGTTATATGATTGAAAGAAAGATTGTATGATTGAAAGAAGAAGGTTGGATGATTGATATAAGGTTGGATGATTTATATATCCTTTTAATCATCGAATTTTGTATTACTAGCTTTATTGGCGCAACTTTTCGACCAGGGTCAAATGGTTTTATTGGTTTACTTCGTTTACTACTACTGAAGCTACGAAAGTCTAGTTCTGTGGGCATTATTTTGCTACTGTATAAAATATGATTGTCATTGGTGCCTTTTTCCAAAGTAAATTGTGGGTGATGTTTATAAGGCTCTATAATGATTTCCGAGTCATTAATCTGAAAGACTCCAAGAATATAATTGATCGATTGATTAATCGACTGATCGATGAAAAAGAAGGCATTATTTTCGGTCTTTTCTGAATGATTGTATGATTGATGAAACCCTTGCAATGGAGGGATTTGAACCTGGGTACATTTGAATTTAGCCCAAGGTCTGATCCACTTTACCATCACAAGGTACTTATAATTATGTACAATCTTGCTTATGATACTTCAAGTTATAATTATAGGGTTTGAATTAATAAGTAACCACAAGAAAATTTACAAATTAGTTATAGTCTTCTCGAATTTCTTGTCCGGAGACTAAATCTTTTGAAAAAGCTCGCTTTCAAAAAAAATAATACATTAAAAGAAAAAAGAAAGAAAAACTAAAAAAGAAAAAAAACTAAAAAAAGAAAAAAATAAAAGATGAAAAAACTTAAAAAAAAGGTAAAAAACTAAAAAAAAAACAGAAGAAAAAACTAAAAAAGCTAAAAAAAGAAAAAACTAAAAAAATGAAAAAGAAAAATAACTAGAAACAGAAAGAACTAAAAACAGAAAAAATAAAAAATAAAAAAAATAAAAAGGAAAACTAATAGGCCTAAAGGAGAAAAAACTTCCATAAAAAAGAAAGAAAAAAACTAAAAAAACTAAAAAAGGTGAATAGCTAAAAGAGTAAAAAGAAAAAAAAGAAAAAAACTGAAAAAAGAAGAAAAAGAAAACTTTAAAAAAGGAAAAAAACTAAAAAAAACTGAAAAAAGGTAAAAACTAAAAAAACTAACAAGAAAAAGAAAAAGCTAAAAAAAAAATAAAGAAAAAGCAAATGAAAAAACTAAAGAAGAGAAAAAAACGAAAAAAAAACTAATAAAGAAGAAAAACAAAAAGGACAAAAAAAAGAAAAACTAAAAAAGGAGAAAAGAAACTAACAAATAAAGAAAAAAGAAAACTAAAAAAAAGGAAAAAAAAAGTAAAAAAAGTAAACTACTAAAAAAAAACAAAAGAAAAAAGAAAACCACATACAACTTATTTTTGTATATATAGAAGATATAATCTGGCGTGACAGACATAGTGTAATAGACATTAAAGACATACAACCTATTTTTATATATATATGTTCTTGAAACAATTCTTGAAACAGGTGAAACAATGGGAATGTGTTGCACCTCAGGGAAAGTTAAACTTCCTCTACTGGCTGCATCCCCGGAGACATTGAAGACTTTGCTTACTGGAACTACGTCAGAATCTAAGCGTTTTTTATCAAACATCAGAAAATATAACTCATGTTTCCAAATGACGTCGTTTGGTGCCCAAATCGAAAATCAAGATCAATTTATGGCTACTTTCAAAGTAAAAGGGCTAATTTATCATAGAACAGGGGCCCTTCTACCATTCTCAAGCGAGAATCATAAATTTTTACAATTGTACTTCATCAGTGATAGAAATTCTGAATTGAATATACGTTGCGAAATTTCTCCCAACGTTGAAAGGACAATCGTTTCCCAATTGCAACTTTTTTTCCAAGAAAATAATAATTTAGAACGTCTGTTCCAAACAGCCATCGATTTGATGCCTACTGATACACATAAAACTGTTATTTCCACTGACAAAACGCTTCCTGGCCAACATGTGCGTCGATACAATGCTCCAACTATCAACGAAGTGGCAATCGTTATGGTCGGTGATCAGTTTTTACCTCGAGATATTATTCTTCATAAGCGAAACGCTCAGTTGGTAAGAATTGCTAAAACTCATCGAGTTATAATTATAGGGTTAGAATTAATAAGTAACCACAAGAAAATTTACGAATTAGTTATAGTCTTCTCGAATTTCTTTTCCAAAGACTAAATATTTTGAATAAGCTTGCTAGCAAAAAAATAATAGGCTACATTAAAAGAAAAAAAGGAAGAAAAACTAAAAAAGAAAGAAAACTATAAAAAGAAAAAAAGAAAAAAAAACTTTAAAAAAAAATAAAAAAATAAAAAAAAACAGATGAAAAAACTAAAAAATTAAAAAAGCTAAGAAAAAAACAAAAAAAGGAAAAAATTAAAAAAGAAAAATAACTAGAAACAGAAAAAACTAAAAACAGAAAAAAAATAAAAAAAAAATAAAAAGAAAAAGAAAAGGCTAAGAAAACAAAAAACCTAAAGGAAAAATAGAAGAACAAACTAAAGAAGAGAAAAACGAAAAAACACGAAAAAAACTAATAAAGAAGAAAAACTAAAAAGGAAAAAAAAAGAAAAACTAAAAAAGGAGAAAAGAAACTAATAAATAAAGAAGAAAAGAAAACTAAAAAAAGTAAAAAAAGTAAATCGTTTCCCAATTGCAACTTTTTTTCCACGAAAATAATAATTTAGAACGTCTGTTCCAAACAGCCATCGATTTAATGCCTACTGATACACATAAAACTGCTATTCCTACTGACAAAATGCCTCCTGGCCATCATGTGCGTAGATACAATGCTCCAACTATCGACGAAGTGGCAATCGTTATGGACGGTGATCAGTTTTTACCTCGAGATATTATTCTTCATAAGCGAAACGCTCAGTTGGTAAGAATTGCTGAAACTCATCGATGCTACGATGCCCTACAATATCCTATAATTTCTTGGGATGGAGCCAACGGCTATCACTTTAATTTTAAATTGATGAATCCAGCCACTAACAAAGAAATAAACAAGAAAGCAGTGCAATGCATTATTATTCCTATAGACTAATGATTCAGCAGGATGAAGACAATTATATTTTAAAATGCCGTCAATTGTTTCACCAATACGTCGTTGATATGTATGCAAAAATTGAATCAGAACGTTTGCTATTTATCCGTCTGAATTAGACCAAATTCCGCTCTGAACAATACATTCATTTCGAGATGCAGTTGTAAATGACGGTAATACCACAAACGTTGGAAGATTAACGATTTTACCTTCGTCATATGCTGGCAGTCCCCGTCATATGCATGAATATGCTCAAGATATTATTGCGTATGTTCGTCTCTATGGTCCAGATTTATCTATTACATTTACATGTAATCAATCATACAACCTTTAGTTAAAATTATACAACCTTTCTTTCAATTTTCCAATCTTCTTTCGAACAAACAGCTTTTTTCAATCATCCAACCTTTTTTCAATCATTTTACCTTTCTTCAATTGTCTAACCTTCTTCCAATCATCCAACGTTCTATCATTCATCCAACTTTCTTTCAAACACGGATGCGCAGCTTTATCCCCTAGGCCATTGCGAGGTTGGTGACAGGTTCAACCTTGATAACTGCATATTTGGTTAGAAGTAATTTTATTATGTAGCCAGATTAGTATATGTGCGTGTGGCAAACCTCATTTTTGCCATTCCACTGAGTACATCCAGCATCGCACTGATCCAAACACTTCAAGTTTTACTATGTAGTTTATCAGTGATTTCAACTTTTGCCGGAAGACACGGGCCGTAATGTCATGTCTATGAACTACCGATTGTCCTTGAAGTAAAAGCTGCTGTATCTCGTCCCAAGATTGATTACATGTAAATATAATAAATAAATCTGGACGACCAAAGAGACGAACATACGCAATAGCATCTTGAGCATATTCATGCATATGACGGGGACTGCCAGCATATGACGAAGGTAAAATCGTACATAGTGTAACAGACATAACAGACATAAAACCTATTTATGTATATATAGGTTCTTGAAATAATTCTTGAAAAAGGTGAAACAATGGAAATGTGTTGGACCTCAGGGAAAGTTAAACTTCCTCTACTGGCTGCAACCCCAGATGCGAGAATCTGGACGACCATAGAGACGAACATTACTCTAATTTATAATCTATTGTCATAATTACTTTAATCTATTGTCAAAATATATTGAAACATTTGGGCAATTCCTAGTTTTTATATATATTGATATGTTTACTCGTCTTTTTTAATTTTTCTTTTTTAGTTTTTATTCTTTTTAGCTTTTTAGCTTTTTTAGTTTTTTAGTTTTTTTTAGTTTTTTACCTTTTTTTATTTTTTTTAGGTTTTTCTTTTTAGTTTTTTCCTTGTTTTAATTTTTTTTTTAAATTTTAGTAGTTTTCTTTTTTTCAGTTTTTTTTTGGTTTTTTACCCTTTTTCTTTTCTTGGTTTTCTTTTTCTCCTTTATTATTCAGATAGAAGATTATGAGAAATTTCGTAACGTGTATTCAATTCAGAATTTCTATCACTGATGAAGTACAATTTTAAAAATTTATGATTCTCGCCTCAGAATGGTAGAAGGGTCCCTGCTCTATGATAAATTTGCCCTTTTACTTTGAAAGTAGGCATAAATAGATCTTGATTTTCGGTTTTGGCACCAAACAACGTCATTTGGAAACATGAGTCACATTTTCTGATGTTTGATAAAAAACGCTTAGATTCTGACGTAGTTCCAGTAAGCAAAGTCTTCAATGGCTCTGGGGGTGCAGCCCGTAGAGGAAGTTTAACTTTCCCTGAGGCGCAACACATTCCCTTTGTTTCACCTGTTCCAAGAATGGTTTCAAGAACTTATATATATAAAAATAGGTTGTCTGTCTGTTATGTCTGTTACACTATGTCTGTCACGCCAGATTATATCTTCTTTATATATAAAAATAAGTTGTATGTGTTTTTCTTTTTTTCTTTTGTTTTTTTAGTTTTTTACTTTTTTTTCTTTTTTTTTAGTTTTCTTTTTTCTTTATTTGTTAGTTTCTTTTCTCCTTTTTTAGTTTTTCTTTTCTTCCTTTTTAGTTTTTCTTCTTTATTAGTTTTTTTCGTGTTTTTGTTTTTCTCTTCTTTAGTTTTTTCTTTTGTTTTTTCTTTATTTTTCTGTTTTCTTAGCTTTTTCTTTTTTTTAGTTTTTTTAGTTTTTACCTTTTTTTAGTTTTTTCCTTTTTTAGTTTTCTTTTTCTTCTTTTTTTCAGTTTTTTTCTTTTTAGTCTTTTAGTTATTTACCTTTTTAGTTTTTTTAGTTTTTTCTTCTTTTTTATTTTTCTTTTTCTTCTTTATTTTTAGTTTTTTCTCCTTTATTAGTTTTCTTTTTTTCTTTTTTTTTATTTTTATTTTCTTCTGTTTTTAGTCTTTTCTGTTTCTAGTTATTTTTCTTTTTTAATTTTTTCCTTTTTTAGTTTTTTCTTTTTTTCGCTTTTTTAGTTTTTTAGTTTTTTCTTCTTTAATTTTTTTCTTTTTATAGTTTTTTTTCTTTTTTAGTTTTTGTTTCTTTTTTTCAATGTATTTTTTTTTTTGCAAGGGAGCTTATTCAAAAGATCTAGTCTTAAGAAAAGAAATTCGAGAAGACTATAACTAATTTGTTGACTATAACTAATTGGAAGAACAATAGAAGTACAATTGTAAAAATTTATGATTCTCGCCTGAGAATGGTAGAAGGGACCCTGCTCTATGATAATTTTGCCCTTTTACTTTGAAAGTAGGCATAAATTGATCTAGATTTTCGATTTGGGCACCAAACGACGTCCTTTGGAAACATGAGTTATATTTTCTGATCTCTGATAAAAAAACGCTTAGATTCTGACGTAGTTCCAGCAAGCAAAGAATCAAAATATTTAGTCTTTGTAAAAGAAATTCGAGAAGACTATAACTAATTTGTAAATTTTCTTGTGGTTACTTATTAATTCTAACCCTATAATTATAACTCGATGAGTTTTAGCAATTCTTACCAACTGAGCGTTTCGCTTATGAAGAATAATATCTCGAGGTAAAAACTGATCACCGACCATAACGATTGCCACTTCGTTGATAGTTGGAGCATTGTATCGACGCACATGTTGGCCAGGAAGCGTTTTGTCAGTGGAAATAACAGTTTTATGTGTATCAGTAGGCATCAAATCGATGGCTGTTTGGAACAGACGTTCTAAATTATTATTGTCTTGGAAAAAAAGTTGCAATTGGGAAACGATTGTCCTTTCAACGTTGGGAGAAATTTCGCAACGTATATTCAATTCAGAATTTCTATCACTGATGAAGTACAATTGTAAAAATTTATGATTCTCGCTTGAGAATGGTAGAAGGGCCCCTGTTCTATGATAAATTTGCCCTTTTACTTTGAAAGTAGCCATAAATTGATCTTGATTTTCGATTTGGGCACCAAACGACGTCATTTGGAAACATGAGTTATATTTTCTGATGTTTAATAAAAAACGCTTAGATTCTGACGTAGTTCCAGTAAGCAAAGTCTTCAATGTCTCTGGGGATGCAGCCAGTAGAGGAAGTTTAACTTTCCCTGAGGTGCAACACATTCCCATTGTTTCACCTGTTTCAAGAATTGTTTCAAGAACATATATATATAAAAATAGGTTGTATGTCTTTAATGTCTATTACACTATGTCTGTCACGCCAGATTATATCTTCTATATATACAAAAATAGGTTGTATGTGGTTTTCTTTTTTCTTTTGTTTTTTTTAGTATTTTACTTTTTTTACTTTTTTTTCCTTTTTTTAGTTTTCTTTTTTCTTTATTTGTTAGTTTCTTTTCTCCTTTTTTAGTTTTTCTTTTTTTTGTCCTTTTTAGTTTTTCTTCTTTATTAGTTTTTTTCGTTTTTTTTTCTCTTCTTTAGTTTTTTCATTTACTTTTTCTTTATTTTTTTTGGCTTTTTCTTTTTCTTGTTAGTTTTTTTTAGTTTTTACCTTTTTTCAGTTTTTTTTAGTTTTTTTCCTTTTTTAAAGTTTTCTTTTTCTTCTTTTTTCAGTTTTTTTCTTTTTTTTCTTTTTACTCTTTTAGCTATTCACCTTTTTTAGTTTTTTTAGTTTTTTTCTTTCTTTTTTATGGAAGTTTTTTCTCCTTTAGGCCTATTAGTTTTCCTTTTTATTTTTTTTATTTTTTATTTTTTCTGTTTTTAGTTCTTTCTGTTTCTAGTTATTTTTCTTTTTCATTTTTTTAGTTTTTTCTTTTTTTAGCTTTTTTAGTTTTTTCTTCTGTTTTTTTTTTTAGTTTTTTACCTTTTTTTTAAGTTTTTTCATCTTTTATTTTTTTCTTTTTTTAGTTTTTTTTCTTTTTTAGTTTTTCTTTCTTTTTTCTTTTAATGTATTATTTTTTTTGAAAGCGAGCTTTTTCAAAAGATTTAGTCTCCGGACAAGAAATTCGAGAAGACTATAACTAATTTGTAAATTTTCTTGTGGTTACTTATTAATTCAAACCCTATAATTATAACTTGAAGTATCATAAGCAAGATTGTACATAATTATAAGTACCTTGTGATGGTAAAGTGGATCAGACCTTGGGCTAAATTCAAATGTACCCAGGTTCAAATCCCTCCATTGCAAGGGTTTCATCAATCATACAATCATTCAGAAAAGACCGAAAATAATGCCTTCTTTTTCATCGATCAGTCGATTAATCAATCGATCAATTATATTCTTGGAGTCTTTCAGATTAATGACTCGGAAATCATTATAGAGCCTTATAAACATCACCCACAATTTACTTTGGAAAAAGGCACCAATGACAATCATATTTTATACAGTAGCAAAATAATGCCCACAGAACTAGACTTTCGTAGCTTCAGTAGTAGTAAAAGAAGTAAACCAATAAAACCATTTGACCCTGGTCGAAAAGTTGCGCCAATAAAGCTAGTAATACAAAATTCGATGATTAAAAGGATATATAAATCATCCAACCTTATATCAATCATCCAACCTTCTTCTTTCAATCATACAATCTTTCTTTCAATCATATAACTTTTCTTTGAATTTTCCAATCTTATTTCAAACAACCAACCTTTTTTCTACCATCCAACCATTTTTCAATCATCTAACCTATCTTCAATCGTCTAACCCTCTTTCAATCATTCAACGTTCTTTCATTCATCCAACTTTCTTTCAAACACAAAAACCTTCTTTCTCTCCTTCTTTCAATCATCAAACATTCTTTCAATCATCTAACCTTCTCTCTATCATCCAACCTTCTTTCAAACGTCCAGCCTTCTTTCAATCATCCAACCTTCTTTCAATCATCCAACCTTCTTTCAATCATCCAACCTTCTTTCAATCATCCAACCTTCTTTCAATCATCTAACCTTCTTTCAATCATCCAACCTTCTTTCAATCATACAACCTTTCGTTAAAATCATACAACCTTTCTTTCAATTTTCGAATCTTCTTTCGAAGTACCGACCTTTTTTCAACCATCCAGCCTTTTTTCAATCATCTAACCTTTCTTCAATCGTCTAACTTTCTTTCAATCATCCAACGTTCTTTCAATCATACAACCTTTAGTTAAAATCATACAACCTTTCTTTCAATTTTCCAATCTTCTTTCGAACAAACAGCTTTTTTCAATCATCCAACCTTTTTTCAATCATTTTACCTTTCTTCAATTGTCTAACCTTCTTCCAATCATCCAACGTTCTATCATTCATCCAACTTTCTTTCAAACACGGATGCGCAGCTTTATCCCCTAGGCCATTGCGAGGTTGGTGACAGGTTCAACCTTGATAACTGCATATTTGGTTAGAAGTAATTTTATTATGTAGCCAGATTAGTATATGTGCGTGTGGCAAACCTCGTTTTTGCCATTCCACTGAGTACATCCAGCATCGCACTGACCCAAACACTTCAAGTTTGACTATGTAGTTTATCAGTGATTTCAACTTTTGCCGGAAGACAAGGGCCGTAATGTCATGTCTATGAACCGCCGAATGTCCTTGAAGTAAAAACTGCTGTATCTTGTCCCAAGATTGATTACATGTAAATATAATAAATAAATCTGGATTACCATAGAGACGAACATACGCAATAGCATCTTGAGCATATTCATGCATATGACGGGGACTGCCAGCATATGACGAAGGTAAAATCGTACATAGTGTAACAGACATAACAGACATACAACCTATTTATATATATATATAGGTTCTTGAAACAATTCTTGAAACAGGTGAAACAATGGGAATGTGTTGCACCTCAGGGAAAGTTAAACTTCCTCTACTGGCTGCACCCCCAGATGCAAAAATCTGGACGACCATAGAGACGAACATACGCAATGGCACCCTTAGAGCCATTGAAGACTTTGCTTACTGGAACTACGTCAGAGTCTAAGCGTTTTTCAACAAACATCAGATAATATAACTCATGTTTTCAAATGGCGTCGTTTATTGCCCAAATCGTAAATCAAGATTAATTTATGCCTACTTTCAAAGTAAAAGGGCAAATTTATCATAGAGCAGGTGCCCTTCTACAATTCTCTGGCGAGAATCATAAATTTTTACAATTGTACTTCATCAGTGATAGAAATTCTGAATTGAATACACGTTGCGAAATTTCTCCCAACTTTGAAAGGACAATCGTTTCCCAATTGCAACATCTTTTCCACGAAAATAATAATTTAGTACGTCTGTTCCAAACAGCCATCGATTTGATGCCTACTGATACACATAAAACTGTTATTTGCGCTGACAAAACGCCTCCTGGCCAACATGTGCGTAGATACAATGCTCCAACTATCGACGAAGTGGCAATCGCTATGGTCGGTGATCAGTTTTTACCTCGAGATATTATTCTTCATAAGCGAAACGCTCAGTTGGTAAGAATTGCTAAAACTCATCGATTTATAATTATAGGGTTAGAATTAATAAGTAACCGCAAGAAAATTTACAAATTAGTTATAGTCTTCTCGAATTTCTTTTCTAAAGAATAGATCTTTTGAATAAGCTTGCTTGCAAAAAAAATAATAGGCTATATTAAATGAAACAAAGAAACAAAAACTAAAAAAGAAAGAAAACTATAAAAAGAAAAAAATAAAAGAAGAAAAAAACTTAAAAAAAGGTAAAAAACTAAAAAAAACTGATGAAAAAACTAAAAAACTAAAAAAGCTAAAAATAGGAAAAACTAAAAAAGGAAAAAATTGAAAAAGAAAAATAACTAGAAACAGAAAAAACTAAAAACAGAAAAAAAAGGAAAACTAATAAAGGAGAAAAAACTAAAAAATGAAGAAGAAAAAGAAAACTAAAAAAAAGAAAAAAACTAAAAAACTAAAAAAGGTAAATAACAAAAAAACTAAAAAGAAAAAAAGAAAAAGAAAAAAGCAGAAAAAGAAAACTAAAAAAACTAAAAAAGGGAAAAACTAAAAAAAACTAAAAAGAAAAAGAAAAAGCTAAGAAAACAAAAAAAATAAAGAAAAAACAAAAGAAAAAACTAAAGAAGAGAAAAACAAAAAACACGAAAAAAAACTAATAAAGAAGAAAAATTAAAAGGAAAACCAGGCTTTCGGTTTAAAGAGAAAGGGCCAGATTAGGAATGTGCAATTTACGTCAACGAAAGCGTGTCGAGGAACTACCAGAGCAACGCGAAACCAGACTTGCTTCTGAAAGAGAATGTAAAAAAGAAGGCTTGTCGAGGAATCACAAGAGCAACGTGAAAACAGGATTGCGGCTTCAAGAGACATTGCTAGATTAGGAATGTGCAATTTACGTCAACAAAGGCGTGTCGAGGAACTACCAAAGCAACGTGAAACCAAACTTGCTGCTAAAAGAGAAAGTGAAAAAAGAAGGCGTGCCGAGGAATCACAAGAAGAGCAAGAAAACAGGCTTGCGGCTGATAGAGAAAGTAAGAAAAGAAAGCGTGCCGAGGAATCACAAGAACAACCTGAAAATTATTGCCTGGCATTCAGGTACAGCCCAGTCGATGATTATAGTAGATGTGTTCAAATCGGGACTATGTCTAAAATTTGTCCCTATTGCAAGGCCTTGAAATTCAATAGTGAAACAATGGGAATGTGTTGAGCCTCAGGAAAAGTTAAACCTCCTCTATTGGCTGCACCACCAGAACCATTGAAGACTTTGCTTACTGGAACTACGTCAGAATCTAAGCGTTTTTTTTATCACCGATCAGAAAACATAACTCATGTTTCCAAATGACGTCGTTTGGTGCCCAAATCGAAAATCTAGATCACTTTATGCCTACTTTCAAAGTAAAAGGGCAAATTTATCATAGAGCAGGCTCCCTTCTACCATTCTCATACGAGAATCATAAATTTTTATAATTGTACTTCAATTTTCCAAAGTAAATTGTGGGTGATGTTTATAAGGCTCTATAATGATTTCCGAGTCATTAATCTGAAAGACTCCAAGAATATAATTGATCGATTGATTAATCGACTGATCGATGAAAAAGAAGGCATTATTTTCGGTCTTTTCTGAATGATTGTATGATTGATGAAACCCTTGCAATGGAGGGATTTGAACCTGGGTACATTTGAATTTAGCCCAAGGTCTGATCCACTTTACCATCACAAGGTACTTATAATTATGTACAATCTTGCTTATGATACTTCAAGTTATAATTATAGGGTTTGAATTAATAAGTAACCACAAGAAAATCATAGAACATTTATCATACTTCATCAGTGATAGAAATTCTGAATTGAATATACGTTGCGAAATTTCTCCCAACGTTGAAAGGACAATCGTTTCCCAATTGCAACTTTTTTTCCAAGAAAATAATAATTTAGAACGTCTGTTCCAAACAGCCATCGATTTGATGCCTACTGATACACATAAAACTGTTATTTCCACTGACAAAACGCTTCCTGGCCAACATGTGCGTCGATACAATGCTCCAACTATCAACGAAGTGGCAATCGTTATGGTCGGTGATCAGTTTTTACCTCGAGATATTATTCTTCATAAGCGAAACGCTCAGTTGGTAAGAATTGCTAAAACTCATCGAGTTATGATTATAGGTTTAGAATTAATAAGTAACCACAAGAAAATTTACAAATTAGTTATAGTCTTCTCGAGTTTCTTTTCCAAAGACTAAATATTTTGAATAAGCTTGCTAGCAAAAAAATAATAGGCTACATTAAAAGAAAAAAAGGAAGAAAAACTAAAAAAGAAAGAAAACTATAAAAAGAAAAAAAAAGAAGAAAAAACTTTAAAAAAAAATAAAAAAATAAAAAAAACAGATGAAAAAACTAAAAAATTAAAAAAGCTAAGAAAAAAACAAAAAAAGGAAAAAATTAAAAAAGAAAAATAACTAGAAACAGAAAAAACTAAAAACAGAAAAAAAATAAAAAAAAACTAAAAAGAAAAAGAAAAGGCTAAGAAAACAAAAAACCTAAAGGAAAAACAAAAGAACAAACTAAAGAAGAGAAAAACGAAAAAACACGAAAAAAATTAATAAAGAAGAAAAACTAAAAAGGAAAAAAAAGAAAAACTAAAAAAGGAGAAAAGAAACTAATAAATAAAGAAGAAAAGAAAACTAAAAAAAGTAAAAAAAGTAAATCGTTTCCCAATTGCAACTTTTTTTCCACGAAAATAATAATTTAGAACGTCTGTTCCAAACAGCCATCGATTTGATGCCTACTGATACACATAAAACTGCTATTCCTACTGACAAAATGCCTCCTGGCCATCATGTGCGTAGATACAATGCTCCAACTATCGACGAAGTGGCAATCGTTATGGACGGTGATCAGTTTTTACCTCGAGATATTATTCTTCATAAGCGAAACGCTCAGTTGGTAAGAATTGCTGAAACTCATCGATGCTACGATGCCCTACAGTATCCTATAATTTCTTGGGATGGAGCCAACGGCTATCACTTTAATTTTAAATTGATGAATCCAGCCACTAACAAAGAAATAAACAAGAAAGCAGTGCAATGCATTATTATTCCTATAGACTAATGATTCAGCAGGATGAAGACAATTATATTTTAAAATGCCGTCAATTGTTTCACCAATACGTCGTTGATATGAATGCAAAAATTGAATCAGAACGTTTGCTATTTATCCGTCTGAATTAGACCAAATTCCGCTCTGAACAATACATTCATTTCGAGATGCAGTTGTAAATGACGGTAATACCACAAACGTTGGAAGATTAACGATTTTACCTTTGTCATATGCTGGCAGTCCCCGTCATATGCATGAATATGCTCAAGATATTATTGCGTATGTTCGTCTCTATGGTCCAGATTTATCTATTACATTTACATGTAATCAATCATACAACCTTTAGTTAAAATCATACAACCTTTCTTTCAATTTTCCAATCTTCTTTCGAACAAACAGCTTTTTTCAATCATCCAACCTTTTTTCAATCATTTTACCTTTCTTCAATTGTCTAACCTTCTTCCAATCATCCAACGTTCTATCATTCATCCAACTTTCTTTCAAACACGGATGCGCAGCTTTATCCCCTAGGCCATTGCGAGGTTGGTGACAGGTTCAACCTTGATAACTGCATATTTGGTTAGAAGTAATTTTATTATGTAGCCAGATTAGTATATGTGCGTGTGGCAAACCTCATTTTTGCCATTCCACTGAGTACATCCAGCATCGCACTGATCCAAACACTTCAAGTTTTACTATGTAGTTTATCAGTGATTTCAACTTTTGCCGGAAGACACGGGCCGTAATGTCATGTCTATGAACTACCGATTGTCCTTGAAGTAAAAGCTGCTGTATCTCGTCCCAAGATTGATTAAATGTAAATATAATAAATAAATCTGGACGACCAAAGAGACGAACATACGCAATAGCATCTTGAGCATATTCATGCATATGACGGGGACTGCCAGCATATGACGAAGGTAAAATCGTACATAGTGTAACAGACATAACAGACATAAAACCTATTTATGTATATATAGGTTCTTGAAATAATTCTTGAAAAAGGTGAAACAATGGAAATGTGTTGGACCTCAGGGAAAGTTAAACTTCCTCTACTGGCTGCAACCCCAGATGCGAGAATCTGGACGACCATAGAGACGAACATTACTCTAATTTATAATCTATTGTCATAATTACTTTAATCTATTGTCAAAATATATTGAAACATTTGGGCAATTCCTAGTTTTTATATATATTGATATGTTTTCTCGTCTTTTTTAATTTTTCTTTTTTAGTTTTTATTCTTTTTAGCTTTTTAGCTTTTTTAGTTTTTTAGTTTTTTTTTAGTTTTTTACCTTTTTTTATTTTTTTTAGGTTTTTCTTTTTAGTTTTTTCCTTGTTTTAATTTTTTTTTTAATTTTAGTAGTTTTCTTTTTTTCAGTTTTTTTTGGTTTTTTACCCTTTTTCTTTTCTTGGTTTTCTTTTTCTCCTTTATTATTCAGATAGAAGATTATGAGAAATTTCGTAACGTGTATTCAATTCAGAATTTCTATCACTGATGAAGTACAATTTTAAAAATTTATGATTCTCGCCTCAGAATGGTAGAAGGGTCCCTGCTCTATGATAAATTTGCCCTTTTACTTTGAAAGTAGGCATAAATAGATCTTGATTTTTGGTTTTGGCACCAAACAACGTCATTTGGAAACATGAGTCATATTTTCTGATGTTTGATAAAAAACGCTTAGATTCTGACGTAGTTCCAGTAAGCAAAGTCTTCAATGGCTCTGGGGGTGCAGCCAGTTGAGGAAGTTTAACTTTCCCTGAGGCGCAACACATTCCCTTTGTTTCACCTGTTCCAAGAATGGTTTCAAGAACTTATATATATAAAAATAGGTTGTCTGTCTGTTATGTCTGTTACACTATGTCTGTCCCGCCAGATTATATCTTCTATATATATAAAAATAAGTTGTATGTGTTTTTCTTTTTTTCTTTTGTTTTTTTAGTTTTTTACTTTTTTTTCTTTTTTTTAGTTTTCTTTTTTCTTTATTTGTTAGTTTCTTTTCTCCTTTTTTAGTTTTTCTTTTCTTACTTTTTAGTTTTTCTTAGTTTTTTCTTTTGTTTTTTCTTTATTTTTCTGTTTTCTTAGCTTTTTCTTTTTTTTAGTTTTTTTAGTTTTTACCTTTTTTTAGTTTTTTCCTTTTTTAGTTTTCTTTTTCTTCTTTTTTTCAGTTTTTTTCTTTTTAGTCTTTTAGTTATTTACCTTTTTAGTTTTTTTAGTTTTTTCTTCTTTTTTATTTTTCTTTTTCTTCTTTATTTTTAGTTTTTTCTCCTTTATTAGTTTTCTTTTTTTCTTTTTTTTTATTTTTATTTTCTTCTGTTTTTAGTCTTTTCTGTTTCTAGTTATTTTTCTTTTTTAATTTTTTCCTTTTTTAGTTTTTTCTTTTTTTCGCTTTTTTAGTTTTTTAGTTTTTTCTTCTTTAATTTTTTTCTTTTTATAGTTTTTTTTTCTTTTTTAGTTTTTGTTTCTTTTTTTCACTGTATTTTTTTTTTTGCAAGCGAGCTTATTCAAAAGATCTAGTCTTAAGAAAAGAAATTCGAGAAGACTATAACTAATTTGTTGACTATAACTAATTGGAAGAACAATAGAAGTACAATTGTAAAAATTTATGATTCTCGCCTGAGAATGGTAGAAGGGACCCTGCTCTATGATAATTTTGCCCTTTTACTTTGAAAGTAGGCATAAATTGATCTAGATTTTCGATTTGGGCACCAAACGACGTCCTTTGGAAACATGAGTTATATTTTCTGATCTCTGATAAAAAACGCTTAGATTCTGACGTAGTTCCAGCAAGCAAAGTCTTCAATGGCTCTGGTGGTTCAGCCAATAGAGGAAGTTTAACTTTTCCTGAGGCGCAACACATTCCCATTGTTTCGCCATTGATTTTCAAGAACTTGCAATAGGGACAAATTTTAGATATAGTCCCGATTTGAACACATCTACTATAATCATCGACTGGGCTGTACCTGAATGCCAGGCGATAATTTTCAGGTTGCTCTTGTGAATCCTCGACACGCTTTCTTTTCTTACTTTCTCTATCAGCCACATGCCTGTTTTCTTGCTGTTCTTGTGATTCCTCGGCACGCCTTCTTTTTTCACTTTCTCTTTTAGCAGCAAGTTTGGTTTCACGTTGCTTTGGTAGTTCCTCGACACGCCTTTGTTGACGTAAATTGCACATTCCTAATCTAGCAATGACTCTTGAAGCCGCAATCCTGTTTTTACGTTGCTCTTGTGATTCCTTGACACGCCTTCTTTTTTTACTTTCTCTTTCAGCAGCAAGTCTGGTTTCGCGTTGCTCTGGTAGTTCATCGACACGCCTTCGTTGACATAAATTGCACATTCCTAATCTGGCCCTTTCTCTTTGAACTGCAAGCCTGGTTTTGCTTTTTGGTAACATTCTATAACATTGACAGTTGGAGAAATCTCCACGTGCCAAGCTTGCTAAAGCTCAACAATTTATAATAAACCTCAAAATTTAAGTATCTTTTTTAAGGTCTTCAAATTACATTGATCCATTGTCAAAATATTTCGAAATATTTATGCAATTCCCAGTTTTTACTTTATAACCCTCAACACAAAAATACATACAACTTATTTTTATATATATAGAAGATATAATCTGGCGTAACAGACAAAGTGCAACAGATATAAATCACAGACAATTTATTTTTATATATATAGATGAAATATATATAGATTTTTTAGTTTTGTTTTTCTCCTTTATTTTTCAGTTTTTTTTCCTTGTTTTCTTTTTTTTCTTTTTTAGTTTTTAAAAACTTTCTCTTTTTTTTCTCCTTTTTCTTTTTCTTTATGTAGTTTATCAGTGATTTCAACTTTTGCCGGAAGACACGGGCCGTAACGTCATGTCTATGAACCCTCGATTGTCCTTGAAGTAAAAGCTGCTGTATCTCGTCCCAAGATTGATTACATGTAAATGTAATAGATAAATATGGACCATAGAGACGAACATACGCAATAATATCTTGAGCATATTCATGCATATGACGGGGACTGCCAGCATATGACGAAGGTAAAATCGTTAATCTTCCAACGTTTGTGGTATTACCGTCATTTACAACTGCATCTCGAAATGAATGTATTGTTCAGAGCGGAATTTGGTCTAATTCAGACGGATAAATAGCAAACGTTTTGATTCAATTTTTGCATACATATCAACGACGTATTGGTGAAACAATTGACGGCATTTTAAAATATAATTGTCTTCATCCTGCTGAATCATTAGTCTATAGGAATAATAATGCATTGCACTGCTTTCTTGTTTATTTCTTTGCTAGTGGCTGGATTCATCAATTTAAAATTAAAGTGATAGCCGTTGGCTGCATCCCAAGAAATTATAGGATATTGTAGGGCATCGTAGCATCGATGAGTTTCAGCAATTCTTACCAACTGAGCGTTTCGCTTATGAAGAATAATATCTCGAGGTAAAAACTGATCACCGTCCATAACGATTGCCACTTCGTCGATAGTTGGAGCATTGTATCTACGCACATGATGGCCAGGAGGCATTTTGTCAGTAGGAATAGCAGTTTTATGTGTATCAGTAGGCATCAAATCGATGGCTGTTTGGAACAGACGTTCTAAATTATTATTTTCGTGGAAAAAAAGTTGCAATTGGGAAACGATTTACTTTTTTTACTTTTTTTAGTTTTCTTTTCTTCTTTATTTATTAGTTTCTTTTCTCCTTTTTTAGTTCTTTTTTTTCCTTTTTAGTTTTTCTTCTTTATTAGTTTTTTTCGTGTTTTTTCGTTTTTCTCTTCTTTAGTTTGTTCTTTTGTTTTTCCTTTAGGTTTTTTGTTTTCTTAGCCTTTTCTTTTTCTTTTTAGTTTTTTTTATTTTTTTTCTGTTTTTAGTTTTTTCTGTTTCTAGTTATTTTTCTTTTTTAATTTTTTCCTTTTTTTGTTTTTTTCTTAGCTTTTTTAATTTTTTAGTTTTTTCATCTGTTTTTTTTTATTTTTTATTTTTTTTTTAAAGTTTTTTCTTCTTTTTTTTTCTTTTTATAGTTTTCTTTCTTTTTTAGTTTTTCTTCCTTTTTTTCTTTTAATGTAGCCTATTATTTTTTTGCTAGCAAGCTTATTCAAAATATTTAGTCTTTGGAAAAGAAATTCGAGAAGACTATAACTAATTTGTAAATTTTCTTGTGGTTACTTATTAATTCTAACCCTATAATTATAACTCGATGAGTTTTAGCAATTCTTACCAACTGAGCGTTTCGCTTATGAAGAATAATATCTCGAGGTAAAAACTGATCACCGACCATAACGATTGCCACTTCGTTGATAGTTGGAGCATTGTATCGACGCACATGTTGGCCAGGAAGCGTTTTGTCAGTGGAAATAACAGTTTTATGTGTATCAGTAGGCATCAAATCGATGGCTGTTTGGAACAGACGTTCTAAATTATTATTTTCTTGGAAAAAAAGTTGCAATTGGGAAACGATTGTCCTTTCAACGTTGGGAGAAATTTCGCAACGTATATTCAATTCAGAATTTCTATCACTGATGAAGTACAATTGTAAAAATTTATGATTCTCGCTTGAGAATGGTAGAAGGGCCCCTGTTCTATGATAAATTTGCCCTTTTACTTTGAAAGTAGCCATAAATTGATCTTGATTTTCGATTTGGGCACCAAACGACGTCATTTGGAAACATGAGTTATATTTTCTGATGTTTGATAAAAAACGCTTAGATTCTGACGTAGTTCCAGTAAGCAAAGTCTTCAATGTCTCTGGGGATGCAGCCAGTAGAGGAAGTTTAACTTTCCCTGAGGTGCAACACATTCCCATTGTTTCACCTGTTTCAAGAATTGTTTCAAGAACATATATATATAAAAATAGGTTGTATGTCTTTAATGTCTATTACACTATGTCTGTCACGCCAGATTATATCTTCTATATATACAAAAATAAGTTGTATGTGGTTTTCTTTTTTCTTTTGTTTTTTTTTTAGTATTTTACTTTTTTTACTTTTTTTTCCTTTTTTTTAGTTTTCTTTTTTCTTTATTTGTTAGTTTCTTTTCTCCTTTTTTAGTTTTTCTTTTTTTTGTCCTTTTTAGTTTTTCTTCTTTATTAGTTTTTTTTCGTTTTTTTTTCTCTTCTTTAGTTTTTTCATTTGCTTTTTCTTTATTTTTTTTTTAGCTTTTTCTTTTTCTTGTTAGTTTTTTTAGTTTTTACCTTTTTTCAGTTTTTTTTAGTTTTTTTCCTTTTTTAAAGTTTTCTTTTTCTTCTTTTTTCAGTTTTTTTCTTTTTTTTTCTTTTTACTCTTTTAGCTATTCACCTTTTTTAGTTTTTTTAGTTTTTTTCTTTCTTTTTTATGGAGTTATAGGGACTCCACTCCTATAACTTATATATTAGTTATAGTTTTCTTTTTTATGGAAGTTTTGTCTCCTTTAGGCCTATTAGTTTTCCTTTTTATTTTTTTTTATTTTTTATTTTTTCTGTTTTTAGTTCTTTCTGTTTCTAGTTATTTTTCTTTTTAATTTTTTTAGTTTTTTCTTTTTTTAGCTTTTTTAGTTTTTTCTTCTGTTTTTTTTTTAGTTTTTTACCTTTTTTTTAAGTTTTTTCATCTTTTATTTTTTTCTTTTTTTAGTTTTTTTTCTTTTTTAGTTTTTCTTTCTTTTTTCTTTTAATGTATTATTTTTTTTGAAAGCGAGCTTTTTCAAAAGATTTAGTCTCCGGACAAGAAATTCGAGAAGACTATAACTAATTTGTAAATTTTCTTGTGGTTACTTATTAATTCAAACCCTATAATTATAACTTGAAGTATCATAAGCAAGATTGTACATAATTAGAAGTACCTTGTGATGGTAAAGTGGATCAGACCTTGGGCTAAATTCAAATGTACCCAGGTTCAAATCCCTCCATTGCAAGGGTTTCATCAATCATACAATCATTCAGAAAAGACCGAAAATAATGCCTTCTTTTTCATCGATCAGTCGATTAATCAATCGATCAATTATATTCTTGGAGTCTTTCAGATTAATGACTCGGAAATCATTATAGAGCCTTATAAACATCACCCACAATTTACTTTGGAAAAAGGCACCAATGACAATCATATTTTATACAGTAGCAAAATAATGCCCACAGAACTAGACTTTCGTAGCTTCAGTAGTAGTAAAAGAAGTAAACCAATAAAACCATTTGACCCTGGTCGAAATGTTGCGCCAATAAAGCTAGTAATACAAAATTCGATGATTAAAAGGATATATAAATCATCCAACCTTATATCAATCATCCAACCTTCTTCTTTCAATCATACAATCTTTCTTTCAATCATATAACTTTTCTTTGAATTTTCCAATCTTATTTCAAACAACCAACCTTTTTTCTACCATCCAACCATTTTTCAATCATCTAACCTATCTTCAATCGTCTAACCCTCTTTCAATCATTCAACGTTCTTTCATTCATCCAACTTTCTTTCAAACACAAAAACCTTCTTTCTCTCCTTCTTTCAATCATCAAACATTCTTTCAATCATCTAACCTTCTCTCTATCATCCAACCTTCTTTCAAACGTCCAGCCTTCTTTCAATCATCCAACCTTCTTTCAATCATCCAACCTTCTTTCAATCATCCAACCTTCTTTCAATCATCCAACCTTCTTTCAATCATCTAACCTTCTTTCAATCATCCAACCTTCTTTCAATCATACAACCTTTCGTTAAAATAATACAACCCTTCTTTCAATTTTCGAATCTTCTTTCGAAGTACCGACCTTTTTTCAACCATCCAGCCTTTTTTCAATCATCTAACCTTTCTTCAATCGTCTAACTTTCTTTCAATCATCCAACGTTCTTTCAATCATACAACCTTTAGTTAAAATCATACAACCTTTCTTTCAATTTTCCAATCTTCTTTCGAACAAACAGCTTTTTTCAATCATCCAACCTTTTTTCAATCATTTTACCTTTCTTCAATTGTCTAACCTTCTTCCAATCATCCAACGTTCTATCATTCATCCAACTTTCTTTCAAACACGGATGCGCAGCTTTATCCCCTAGGCCATTGCGAGGTTGGTGACAGGTTCAACCTTGATAACTGCATATTTGGTTAGAAGTAATTTTATTATGTAGCCAGATTAGTATATGTGCGTGTGGCAAACCTCGTTTTTGCCATTCCACTGAGTACATCCAGCATCGCACTGATCCAAACACTTCAAGTTTTACTATGTAGTTTATCAGTGATTTCAACTTTTGCCGGAAGACACGGGCCGTAATGTCATGTCTATGAACTACCGATTGTCCTTGAAGTAAAAGCTGCTGTATCTCGTCCCAAGATTGATTACATGTAAATATAATAAATAAATCTGGACGACCAAAGAGACGAACATACGCAATAGCATCTTGAGCATATTCATGCATATGACGGGGACTGCCAGCATATGACGAAGGTAAAATCGTACATAGTGTAACAGACATAACAGACATAAAACCTATTTATGTATATATAGGTTCTTGAAATAATTCTTGAAAAAGGTAAAACAATGGAAATGTGTTGGACCTCAGGGAAAGTTAAACTTCCTCTACTGGCTGCAACCCCAGATGCGAGAATCTGGACGACCATAGAGACGAACATTACTCTAATTTATAATCTATTGTCATAATTACTTTAATCTATTGTCAAAATATATTGAAACATTTGGGCAATTCCTAGTTTTTATATATATTGATATGTTTTCTCGTCTTTTTTAATTTTTCTTTTTTAGTTTTTATTCTTTTTAGCTTTTTTAGTTTTTTAGTTTTTTTTTAGTTTTTTACCTTTTTTTATTTTTTTTAGGTTTTTCTTTTTAGTTTTTTCCTAGTTTTAATTTTTTTTTAAATTTTAGTAGTTTTCTTTTTTTCAGTTTTTTTTGGTTTTTTACCCTTTTTCTTTTCTTGGTTTTCTTTTTCTCCTTTATTATTCAGATAGAAGATTATGAGAAATTTCGTAACGTGTATTCAATTCAGAATTTCTATCACTGATGAAGTACAATTTTAAAAATTTATGATTCTCGCCTCAGAATGGTAGAAGGGTCCCTGCTCTATGATAAATTTGCCCTTTTACTTTGAAAGTAGGCATAAATAGATCTTGATTTTTGGTTTTGGCACCAAACAACGTCATTTGGAAACATGAGTCATATTTTCTGATGTTTGATAAAAAAACGCTTAGATTCTGACGTAGTTCCAGTAAGCAAAGTCTTCAATGGCTCTGGGGGTGCAGCCAGTAGAGGAAGTTTAACTTTCCCTGAGGCGCAACACATTCCCTTTGTTTCACCTGTTCCAAGAATGGTTTCAAGAACTTATATATATAAAAATAGGTTGTCTGTCTGTTATGTCTGTTACACTATGTCTGTCACGCCAGATTATATCTTCTATATATATAAAAATAAGTTGTATGTGTTTTTCTTTTTTTCTTTTTTTTTTTAGTTTTTTACTTTTTTTTCTTTTTTTTAGTTTTCATTTTTCTTTATTTGTTAGTTTCTTTTCTCCTTTTTTAGTTTTTCTTTTCTTCCTTTTTAGTTTTTCTTCTTTATTAGTTTTTTTCGTGTTTTTGTTTTTCTCTTCTTTAGTTTTTTCTTTTGTTTTTTCTTTATTTTTCTGTTTTCTTAGCTTTTTCTTTTTTTTAGTTTTTTTAGTTTTTACCTTTTTTTAGTTTTTTCCTTTTTTAGTTTTTTTTTTCTGCTTTTTTTCAGTTTTTTTCTTTTTAGTCTTTTAGTTATTTACCTTTTTAGTTTTTTTAGCTTTTTCTTCTTTTTTATTTTTCTTTTTCTTCTTTATTTTTAGTTTTTTCTCCTTTATTAGTTTTCTTTTTTTATTTTTTTTTATTTTTATTTTCTTCTGTTTTTAGTCTTTTCTGTTTCTAGTTATTTTTCTTTTTTAATTTTTTCCTTTTTTAGTTTTTTCTTTTTTTCGCTTTTTTAGTTTTTTAGTTTTTTCTTCTTTAATTTTTTTCTTTTTATAGTTTTTTTTCTTTTTTAGTTTTTGTTTCTTTTTTTTCAATGTATTTTTTTTTTTTGCAAACGAGCTTATTCAAAAGATCTAGTCTTAAGAAAAGAAATTCGAGAAGACTATAACTAATTTGTTGACTATAACTAATTGGAAGAACAATAGAAGTACAATTGTAAAAATTTATGATTCTCGCCGGAGAATGGTAGAAGGGACCCTGCTCTATGATAATTTTGCCCTTTTACTTTGAAAGTAGGCATAAATTGATCTAGATTTTCGATTTGGGCACCAAACGACGTCCTTTGGAAACATGAGTTATATTTTCTGATCTCTGATAAAAAACGCTTAGATTCTGACGTAGTTCCAGCAAGCAAAGTCTTCAATGGCTCTGGTGGTGCAGCCAATAGAGGAAGTTTAACTTTTCCTGAGGCGCAACACATTCCCATTGTTTCACCATTGATTTTCAAGAACTTGCAATAGGGACAAATTTTAGATATAGTCCCGATTTGAACACATCTACTATAATCATCGACTGGGCTGTACCTGAATGCCAGGCGATAATTTTCAGGTTGCTCTTGTGAATCCTCGACACGCTTTCTTTTCTTACTTTCTCTATCAGCCACATGCCTGTTTTCTTGCTGTTCTTGTGATTCCTCGGCACGTCTTCTTTTTTCACTTTCTCTTTTAGCAGCAAGTTTGGTTTCACGTTGCTTTGGTAGTTCCTCGACACGCCTTTGTTGACGTAAATTGCACATTCCTAATCTAGCAATGTCTCTTGAAGCCGCAATCCTGTTTTCACGTTGCTCTTGTGATTCCTTGACACGCCTTCTTTTTTTACTTTCTCTTTCAGCAGCAAGTCTGGTTTCGCGTTGCTCTTATAGTTCATCGACACGCCTTCGTTGACATAAATTGCACATTCCTAATCTGGCCCTTTCTCTTTGAACCGCAAGCCTGGTTTTGCTTTTTGGTAACATTCTATAACATTGACAGTTGGAGAAATCTCCACGTGCCAAGTTTGCTAAAGCTCAACAATTTATAATAAACCTCAAATTTTAAGTATCTTTTTTAAGGTCTTCAAATTACATTGATCCATTGTCAAAATATTTCGAAATATTTATGCAATTCCCAGTTTTTACTTTATAACCCTCAACACAAAAATACATACAACTTATTTTTATATATATAGAAGATATAATCTGGCGTAACAGACAAAGTGCAACAGATATAAATCACAGACAATTTATTTTTATATATATAGATGAAATATATATAGATTTTTTAGTTTTGTTTTTCTCCTTTATTTTTCAGTTTTTTTTCCTTATTTTCTTTTTTTTCTTTTTTAGTTTTTAAAAACTTTCTCTTTTTTTCTCCTTTTTCTTTTTCTTTATGTAGTTTATCAGTGATTTCAACTTTTGCCGGAAGACACGGGCCGTAACGTCATGTCTATGAACCCTCGATTGTCCTTGAAGTAAAAGCTGCTGTATCTCGTCCCAAGATTGATTACATGTAAATGTAATAGATAAATCTGGACCATAGAGACGAACATACGCAATAATATCTTGAGCATATTCATGCATATGACGGGGACTGCCAGCATATGACGAAGGTAAAATCGTTAATCTTCCAACGTTTGTGGTATTACCGTCATTTACAACTGCATCTCGAAATGAATGTATTGTTCAGAGCGGAATTTGGTCTAATTCAGACGGATAAATAGCAAACGTTCTGATTCAATTTTTGCATACATATCAACGACGTATTGGTGAAACAATTGACGGCATTTTAAAATATAATTGTCTTCATCCTGCTGAATCATTAGTCTATAGGAATAATAATGCATTGCACTGCTTTCTTGTTTATTTCTTTGTTAGTGGCTGGATTCATCAATTTAAAATTAAAGTGATAGCCGTTGGCTGCATCCCAAGAAATTATAGGATATTGTAGGGCATCGTAGCATCGATGAGTTTCAGCAATTCTTACCAACTGAGCGTTTCGCTTATGAAGAATAATATCTCGAGGTAAAAACTGATCACCGTCCATAACGATTGCCACTTCGTCGATAGTTGAAGCATTGTATCTACGCACATGATGGCCAGGAGGCATTTTGTCAGTAGGAATAGCAGTTTTATGTGTATCAGTAGGCATCAAATCGATGGCTGTTTGGAACAGACGTTCTAAATTATTATTTTCGTGGAAAAAAAGTTGCAATTGGGAAACGATTTACTTTTTTTAATTTTTTTAGTTTTCTTTTCTTCTTTATTTATTAGTTTCTTTTCTCCTTTTTTAGTTCTTTTTTTTCCTTTTTAGTTTTTCTTCTTTATTAGTTTTTTTCGTGTTTTTTCGTTTTTCTCTTCTTTAGTTTGTTCTTTTGTTTTTCCTTTAGGTTTTTTGTTTTCTTAGCCTTTTCTTTTTCTTTTTAGTTTTTTTTTATTTTTTTTCTGTTTTTAGTTTTTTCTGTTTCTAGTTATTTTTCTTTTTTAATTTTTTCCTTTTTTTGTTTTTTTCTTAGCTTTTTTAATTTTTTAGTTTTTTCATCTGTTTTTTTTTATTTTTTTATTTTTTTTTAAAGTTTTTTCTTCTTTTTTTTCTTTTTATAGTTTTCTTTCTTTTTTAGTTTTTCTTCCTTTTTTTCTTTTAATGTAGCCTATTATTTTTTTGCTAGCAAGCTTATTCAAAATATTTAGTCTTTGGAAAAGAAATTCGAGAAGATTATAACTAATTTGTAAATTTTCTTGTGGTTACTTATAAATTCTAACCCTATAATTATAACTCGATGAGTTTTAGCAATTCTTACCAACTGAGCGTTTCGCTTATGAAGAATAATATCTCGAGGTAAAAACTGATCACCGACCATAACGATTGCCACTTCGTTGATAGTTGGAGCATTGTATCGACGCACATGTTGGCCAGGAAGCGTTTTGTCAGTGGAAATAACAGTTTTATGTGTATCAGTAGGCATCAAATCGATGGCTGTTTGGAACAGACGTTCTAAATTATTATTTTCTTGGAAAAAAAGTTGCAATTGGGAAACGATTGTCCTTTCAACGTTGGGAGAAATTTCGCAACGTATATTCAATTCAGAATTTCTATCACTGATGAAGTACAATTGTAAAAATTTATGATTCTCGCTTGAGAATGGTAGAAGGGCCCCTGTTCTATGATAAATTTGCCCTTTTACTTTGAAAGTAGCCATAAATTGATCTTGATTTTCGATTTGGGCACCAAACGACGTCATTTGGAAACATGAGTTATATTTTCTGATGTTTGATAAAAAACGCTTAGATTCTGACGTAGTTCCAGTAAGCAAAGTCTTCAATGTCTCTGGGGATGCAGCCAGTAGAGGAAGTTTAACTTTCCCTGAGGTGCAACACATTCCCATTGTTTCACCTGTTTCAAGAATTGTTTCAAGAACATATATATATAAAAATAGGTTGTATGTCTTTAATGTCTATTACACTATGTCTGTCACGCCAGATTATATCTTCTATATATACAAAATTAAGTTGTATGTGGTTTTCTTTTTTCTTTTGTTTTTTTTTAGTATTTTACTTTTTTTACTTTTTTTCCTTTTTTTAGTTTTCTTTTTTCTTTATTTGTTAGTTTCTTTTCTCCTTTTTTAGTTTTTCTTTTTTTTGTCCTTTTTAGTTTTTCTTCTTTATTAGTTTTTTTTTCGTTTTTTTTTCTCTTCTTTAGTTTTTTCATTTGCTTTTTCTTTATTTTTTTTTAGCTTTTTCTTTTTCTTGTTAGTTTTTTTAGTTTTTACCTTTTTTCAGTTTTTTTTAGTTTTTTTCCTTTTTTAAAGTTTTCTTTTTCTTCTTTTTTCAGTTTTTTTCTTTTTTTTCTTTTTACTCTTTTAGCTATTCACCTTTTTTAGTTTTTTTAGTTTTTTTCTTTCTTTTTTATGGAAGTTTTTTCTCCTTTAGGCCTATTAGTTTTCCTTTTTATTTTTTTTATTTTTTATTTTTTCTGTTTTTAGTTCTTTCTGTTTCTAGTTATTTTTCTTTTTAATTTTTTTAGTTTTTTCTTTTTTTAGCTTTTTTAGTTTTTTCTTCTGTTTTTTTTTTTTAGTTTTTTACCTTTTTTTAAGTTTTTTCATCTTTTATTTTTTTCTTTTTTTAGTTTTTTTTCTTTTTTAGTTTTTCTTTCTTTTTTCTTTTAATGTATTATTTTTTTTGAAAGCGAGCTTTTTCAAAAGATTTAGTCTCCGGACAAGAAATTCGAGAAGACTATAACTAGTTTGTAAATTTTCTTGTGGTTACTTATTAATTCAAACCCTATAATTATAACTTGAAGTATCATAAGCAAGATTGTACATAATTATAAGTACCTTGTGATGGTAAAGTGGATCAGACCTTGGGCTAAATTCAAATGTACCCAGGTTCAAATCCCTCCATTGCAAGGGTTTCATCAATCATACAATCGTTCAGAAAAGACCGAAAATAATGCCTTCTTTTTCATCGATCAGTCGATTAATCAATCGATCAATTATATTCTTGGAGTCTTTCAGATTAATGACTCGGAAATCATTATAGAGCCTTATAAACATCACCCACAATTTACTTTGGAAAAAGGCACCAATGACAATCATATTTTATACAGTAGCAAAATAATGCCCACAGAACTAGACTTTCGTAGCTTCAGTAGTAGTAAAAGAAGTAAACCAATAAAACCATTTGACCCTGGTCGAAAAGTTGCGCCAATAAAGCTAGTAATACAAAATTCGATGATTAAAAGGATATATAAATCATCCAACCTTATATCAATCATCCAACCTTCTTCTTTCAATCATACAATCTTTCTTTCAATCATATAACTTTTCTTTGAATTTTCCAATCTTATTTCAAACAACCAACCTTTTTTCTACCATCCAACCATTTTTCAATCATCTAACCTATCTTCAATCGTCTAACCCTCTTTCAATCATTCAACGTTCTTTCATTCATCCAACTTTCTTTCAAACACAAAAACCTTCTTTCTCTCCTTCTTTCAATCATCAAACATTCTTTCAATCATCTAACCTTCTCTCTATCATCCAGCCTTCTTTCAATCGTCCAACTTTCTTTCAATCATCCAACCTTCTTTTAATCTTCGAACCTTTTTTCAATCATCCAATCTTCTTTCATTCATTAAACCTTCTTTCAATCATCCAACCTTCTTTCTATCATCCAACCTTCTTTCAATCATACAACCTTTCGTTAAAATCATACAACCTTTCTTTCAATTTTCGAATCTTCTTTCGAAGTACCGACCTTTTTTCAACCATCCAGCCTTTTTTCAATCATCTAACCTTTCTTCAATCGTCTAACTTTCTTTCAATCATCCAACGTTCTTTCAATCTTACAACCTTTAGTTAAAATCATACAACCTTTCTTTCAATTTTCCAATTATCTTTCGAACAAACAGCTTTTTTCAATCATCCAACCTTTTTTCAATCATTTTACCTTTCTTCAATTGTCTAACCTTCTTCCAATCATCCAACGTTCTATCATTCATCCAACTTTCTTTCAAACACGGATGCGCAGCTTTATCCCCTAGGCCATTGCGAGGTTGGTGACAGGTTCAACCTTGATAACTGCATATTTGGTTAGAAGTAATTTTATTATGTAGCCAGATTAGTATATGTGCGTGTGGCAAACCTCGTTTTTGCCATTACACTGAGTACATCCAACATCGCACTGACCCAAACACTTCAAGTTTGACTATGTAGTTTATCAGTGATTTCAACTTTTGCCGGAAGACAAGGGCCGTAATGTCATGTCTATGAACCGCCGAATGTCCTTGAAGTAAAAACTGCTGTATCTTGTCCCAAGATTGATTACATGTAAATATAATAAATAAATCTGGATTACCATAGAGACGAACATACGCAATAGCATCTTGAGCATATTCATGCATATGACGGGGACTGCCAGCATATGACGAAGGTAAAATCGTACATAGTGTAACAGACATAACAGACATACAACCTATTTATATATATATATATAGGTTCTTGAAACAATTCTTGAAACAGGTGAAACAATGGGAATGTGTTGCACCTCAGGGAAAGTTAAACTTCCTCTACTGGCTGCACCCCCATATGCGAAAATCTGGACGACCATAGAGACGAACATACGCAATGGCACCCTTAGAGCCATTGAAGACTTTGCTTACTGGAACTACGTCAGAGTCTAAGCGTTTTTCAACAAACATCAGATAATATAACTCATGTTTTCAAATGGCGCCGTTTATTGCCCAAATCGTAAATCAAGATTAATTTATGCCTACTTTCAAAGTAAAAGGGCAAATTTATCATAGAGCAGGGTCTCTTCTACAATTCTCTGGCGAGAATCATAAATTTTTACAATTGTACTTCATCAGTGATAGAAATTCTGAATTGAATACACGTTGCGAAATTTCTCCCAACTTTGAAAGGACAATCGTTTCCCAATTGCAACATCTTTTCCAGGAAAATAATAATTTAGTACGTCTGTTCCAAACAGCCATCGATTTGATGCCTACTGATACACATAAAACTGTTATTTGCGCTGACAAAACGCCTCCTGGCCAACCTGTGCGTAGATGCAATGCTCCAACTATCGACGAAGTGGAAATCGCTATGGTCGGTGATCAGTTTTACCTCGAGATATTATTCTTCATAAGCGAAACACTCAGTTGGTAAGAATTGCTAAAACTCATCGATTTATAATTATAGGGTTAGAATTAATAAGTAACCGCAAGAAAATTTACAAATTAGTTATAGTCTTCTCGAATTTCTTTTCTAAAGAATAGATATTTTGAATAAGCTTGCTTGCAAAAAAAATAATAGGCTATATTAAATGAAACAAAGAAACAAAAACTAAAAGAGAAAGAAAACTATAAAAAGAAAAAAATAAAAGAAGAAAAAAACTTAAAAAAAAAGGTAAAAAACTAAAAAAAAACTGATGAAAAAACTAAAAAACTAAAAAAGCTAAAAATAGGAAAAACTAAAAAAGGAAAAAATTGAAAAAGAAAAATAACTAGAAACAGAAAAAACTAAAAACAGAAAAAAAAAAGGAAAACTAATAAAGGAGAAAAAACTAAAAAATAAAGAATAAAAAGAAAACTAAAAAAAAGAAAAAAACTAAAAAACTAAAAAAGGTAAATAACTAAAAAACTAAAAAGGAAAAAAGAAAAAGAAAAAAAGCAGAAAAAGAAAACTAAAAAAACTAAAAAAGGGAAAAACTAAAAAAAACTAAAAAGAAAAAGAAAAAGCTAAGAAAACAAAAAAACTAAAGAAAAAACAAAAGAAAAAACTAAAGAAGAGAAAAACAAAAAACACGAAAAAAAACTAATAAAGAAGAAAAATTAAAAGGAAAACCAGGCTTTCGGTTTAAAGAGAAAGGGCCAGATTAGGAATGTGCAATTTACGTCACCGAAAGCGTGTCGAGGAACTACCAGAGCAACGCGAAACCAGACTTGCTTCTGAAAGAGAATGTAAAAAATAAGGCTTGTCGAGGAATCACAAGAGCAACGTGAAAACAGGATTGAGGCTTCAAGAGACATTGCTAGATTAGGAATGTGCAATTTACGTCAACAAAGGCGTGTCGAGGAACTACCAAAGCAACGTGAAACCAAACTTGCTGCTAAAAGAGAAAGTGAAAAAAGAAGGCGTGCCGAGGAATCACAAGAAGAGCAAGAAAACAGGCTTGCGGCTGATAGAGAAAGTAAGAAAAGAAAGCGTGCCGAGGAATCACAAGAACAACCTGAAAATTATTGCCTGGCATTCAGGTACAGCCCAGTCGATGATTATAGTAGATGTGTTCAAATCGGGACTATGTCTAAAATTTGTCCCTATTGCAAGGCCTTGAAATTCAATAGTGAAACAATGGGAATGTGTTGAGCCTCAGGAAAAGTTAAACCTCCTCTATTGGCTGCACCACCAGAACCATTGAAGACTTTGCTTACTGGAACTACGTCAGAATCTAAGCGTTTTTTTTTTTATCACCGATCAGAAAACATAACTCATGTTTCCAAATGACGTCGTTTGGTGTCCAAATCGAAAATCTAGATCAATTTATGCCTACTTTCAAAGTAAAAGGGCAAATTTATCATAGAGCAGGCTCCCTTCTACCATTCTCATACGAGAATCATAAATTTTTATAATTGTACTTCAATTGCTCTTCCAATTAGTTATAGTCAACAAATTAGTTATAGACTTCTCGAATTTCTTTTCTAAGGACTAGATCTTTTGAATAAGCTTGCTTGCAAAAAAAACATTAAATGAAACATTAAATGAATACATTAAATGAAAAAAGAAAGAAAAACTAAAAAAGAAAAAAAACTATAAAAAGAAAAAAATAAAAGAAGAAAAAACTTAAAAAAAGGTAAGAAACTCAAAAAGCAAGAAAAAAAATAAAAAACTAAAAAAGCGAAAAAAAGAAAACACTAACAAAAGGAAAAAAATTTAAAAAGAAAAATAACTAGAAACAGAAGACTAAAACAGAAAAAATAAAAAATAAAAAAAATGAAAAAGGAAAACTAATAAAGGAGAAAAAACTAAAAAGGTAAATAACTAAAAGACTAAAAAGAAAAAAAAAGAAAAAAACGGAAAAAAAGAAGAAAAAGAAAACTTTAAAAAAGGAAAAAACTAAAAAAAAGGTAAAATCTAAAAAAAACTAAAAAGAAAAAAAAGCTAAGAAAAAAAAAGAAAAAACAAAAGAAAAAACAAAAGAAGAGAAAAACAAAAACCAAGAAAAAAACTCATAAAGACGAAAAACTAAAAAGGAAAAACGAAAAACTAAAAAAGGAGAAAAGAAACTAACAAATAAAGAAAAAAAGAAAACTAAAAAAAGGAAAAAAAAGTAAAATACTAAAAAAAACAAAAGGAAAAAAGAAAAACACATACAACTTATCTTTATATATATAGAAAGTATAATTTGGCATGACAGACATAGTCTAACAGACATAACAGACATACAACCTATTTTAATATATATAGGTTCTTGAAACCATTCTTTGAACAGGTGAAACAATGGGATCGTGTTGCGCCTCAGGGAAAGTTGAACTTCCTCTACTGGCTGCACCCCCAGAGCCATTGAAGACCTTGCTTACTGGAACTACGTCAGAATCTAAGCGCTTTTTATCAAACATCAGAAAATATAACTCATGTTTCCAAATGACGTCGTTTGGTGCCCAAATCGAAAATCAAGATCAATTTATGCCTACTTTCAAAGAAAAAGGGCAAATTTATCATAGAGCAGGGTCTCTTCTACCATTCTCAGAAGAGAATCATAAATTTTTACAATTTTACTTCATCAGTGATAGAAATTCTGAATTGAATACACGTTGCAAAATTTCTCACAATCTTCAATCTGAAAAATAAAGAAGAAAAAGAAAACTGAAAAAAGTAAAAAGGGTTAAAAACAAAAAAAAAGAAAAAAAAGAAAAATACTAAAAAATTAAAAAAAATTAAAAAAAGAAAAAGAAAAACCTAAGAAGAAAAACCTAAAAAAAAATAAAAAAAGGTAAAAAACTAAAAAAAATAAATAAAACTAAAAAAGCTAAAAAAAAAAAAATAAAAACTAAAAAAGAAAAATTAAAAAAGAAGAGAAAACTTATCAATATATATAAAAACTGGGAATCGCACAAATATTTCTATATATTTTGACAATAGATTAAAGTAATTCGAAAACCTTAAAACAGATACCCAAAATTTTGAGGTTTATTATAAATTGTTCAGCTTTAGCATGCTTGGTACATAAAGATTTTTCCAAGTGTCAATAGTAGAATTAACATTGACGAATTGAAAAACTTTGAAAAAGATTTAAAAAGAAAAAAATTAAAGCATGTTTGTTTTTTGCATATGACGTCTTAAAAAAAACAAAAACCTAAAAAAAAACTAAAAAAACAAAAAAATAAAAAAGGAAAAAAACTAAAAAGAAAAAAAAACAAAAAACAAAAAAATATAAAAAACTAAAAAAGAAAGAAAATTAAAGCATGTTTGTTTTTTTTGTATGTTTGAGGGTTTGTATATCTGAAAAATAAAGAAGGAAATGAAAACTAAAAAAGAAAAAAAGGTAAAAAACTAAAAAAAAGAAAAAAAAAATAAAAAAGGTAAAAAACTAAAAAGATAATAGCTAAGAAAGCTACAAAACTAAAAAAAAGAAAAACTAAAAAAGAAAAAATAATTAAAAAGAAAAAAACTAAAAAACAGAAAAAACAAAAAAAGAAAAACTAAAAAAAGAAAAAAACTAAAAAAAGAAAAAACTAAAAAAGAAAAAAATCAATAAAAAGAAGAAATTAAAAAAACCTAAAAAGGAACAAACTAAGAAAAGAAAAAACTAAAAAAGAAAAAACTAAAAAAGAAACTATATCTATATATATAAAAATAAGTTGTATAAATGCATGTTTGTTTTTTTGTGGGTTTGCATGTGAAGTTATTATAAGTAAATAAGGCTTTGTAAATTACATTATTATAAGATGACACAACAGACCGGGGCAGCGGGACACAAATGACGACCGGGATAGAGGGAATATAAATGACGACCGGGACACTCAAAGAGAAATTACAAACTGGGACACCGGGACACAAATATAGTTTTTTTAGCTTTTCCCTTTTTTTAGTTTTTTTAGTTTTTTTTCCTTTTTTAGTTTTCTTTTTCTTCTTTTTTTTCAGTTTTTCTTTCTTTTTTTTTAGTTATTTACCTTTTTTAGATTTTTTAGTTTTTTCTTCTTTGCTTAGTATTCTTTTCTTCTTTATTTTTTAGTTTTTTCTCCTTTATTAGTTTTCCTTTTTATTTTTTTTTTTATTTTTATTTTCTTCTGTGTTTAGTTTTTTCTGTTTCTAGTTATTTTTCTTTTTTAATTTTTTCCTTTTTTTAGTTTTTTCTTTTTGTAGCTTTTTTAGTTTTTTAGTTTTTTAATCTTTTTTTTTACTTTTTTACCTTTTTTTAAGTTTTTTTTCTTTTGTTTTTTTCTTTTTATAGTTTTTTTTCTTTTTAGTTTTTCTTTCTGTTTTTCTTTTAATGTAGCCTATTATTTTTTTTGCAAGCAAGCTTATTCAAAAGATCTAGTCTTTAGAAAAGAAATTCGAGAAGACTATAACTAATTTGTAAATTTTCTCGCGGTTACTTATTAATTCTAACCCTATAATTATAACTCGGTGAGTTTTAGTAATTCTTACCAACTGAGCGTTTCGCTTATGAAGAATAATATTTCGAGGTAAAAACTGATCACCGAATATAACGATTGCCACTTCGTCGATAGTTGGAGCATTGTATCTACGCATATGTTGGCCAGGAGGCGTGTTGTCAGCGGAAATAACAGTTTTATGCGTATCTGTAGGCATCAAATCGATGGTTGTTTGGAACAGACGTACTAAATTATTATTTTCGTGGAAAAGATTTTGCAATTGGGAAACGATTCTCCTTTCAATGTTGGGAGAAATTTCGCAGCGTGTATTCAATTCAGAATTTCTATCACTGATGAAGTACAATTGTAAAAATTTATGATTCTCGCCTGAGAATGGTAGAAGGGTCCCTGCTCCATCATAAATTTGCCCTTTTACTTTGAAAGTATGCATAAATTGATCTTGATTTTCGATTTGGGCACCAAATGACGTCATTTGGAAACATGAGTTATATTTTCTCTTTTTTGATAAAAAAAACGCATAGATTCTGACGTAGTTCCAGTAAGCAAAGTCTTCAATGGCTCTGGGGGTGCCATTTCGTATGTTCGTCTCTCTGGTCGTCCAGATTTTCGCATCTGGGGGATGCAGCCAGTAGAGGAAGTTTGACTCTCCCTGAGGTGAAACACATTCCCATTGTTTCACCTGTTTCAAGAATTGTTTCAAGAACCTATATATATATAAATAGGTTGTACGTCTGTTACGTCTGTTACACTATGTACGATTTTACCTTCGTCATATGCTGGCAGTCCCCGTCATGTGCATTAATATGCTCAAGATGCTATTCCGTATGTTCGTCTCTATGGTCGTCCAGATTTATTTATTATATTTATATGTAATCAATCTTGGGACGAGATACAGCAGCTTTTACTTCAAGGACAATCGGCGGTTCATAGACATGACATTACGGCCCGTGTCTTCCGGCAAAAGTTGAAATCACTGATAAACTACATAATAAAACTTGAAGTGTTTGGGTCAGTGCGATGCTGGACGTACTCAGTGGAATGGCAAAAACGAGGTTTGCCACACGCACATATACTAATCTGGCTATAAAATAAAATTACTTCTAATGAAATATGCAGTTATCACGGTTGAACCTGTCACCAACCTTGTGATGGCGTAGGGGATAAAGCTGCGCAACCGTGTTTGAAAGAAAGTTGGATGAATGAAGAACGCTGGATGATTGGAAGAAGGTTAGAGAATTGAAGAAAGGTAAAGTGATTGAAAAAAGGTTGGATGATTGAAAAAAGTTGTTTGTTCGAAAAAAGATTGGAAAATTGAAAGATAGGTTGTATGATTTTAACTAAAGGTTGTATGATTGAAAGAACGTTGGATGATTGAAAGAAAGTTGGACGATTGAAGAAAGGTTAGATGATTGAAAAAGGTTGGATGGTTGAAAAAAGGTCGGTACTTCGAAAGAAGATTCGAAAATTGAAAGAAAGGTTGTATGATTTTAACGAAAGGTTGTATGATTGAAAGAAGGTTGGATGATTGAAAGAAGGTTAGATGATTGAAAGAAGGTTAGATGATTGAAAAAAGGTTGGATGATTGAAAGAAGGTTGGACGTTTGAAAGAAGGTTGGATGATAGAGAAAAGTTTAGATGATTGAAAGAAGATTTGATGATTGAAAGAAGGAGAGAAAGAAGGTTTTTGTGTTTGACAGAAAGTTGGATGAATGAAAGAACGTTGAATGATTGAAAGAGGGTTAGACGATTGAAGATAGGTTAGATGATTGAAAAAAGGTTGGATGGTTGAAAAAAGGTTGGTTGTTCGAAATAAGATTGGAAAATTGAAAGAAAAGTTATATGATTGAAAGAAAGGTTGTATGATTGAAAGAAGAAGGTTGGATGATTGATATAAGGTTGGATGATTTATATATGGTTTTAAACATCGAATTGTGTATTACTAACTTTATTGGCGCAACTGTTCGACCAGGGTCAAATGGTTTTATTGGTTTACTTCTTTTACTACTACTGAAGCTAAGAAACAAGTCTAGCTCTGTGGGCATTATTTTGCTACTCTATAAAATATGATTGTCATTGGTGCCTTTTTCCAAAGTAAATTCTGGGTGATGTTTATAAGGCTAAAACTAATGATTTCCGAGTCATTAATCTGAAAGACTCCAAGAATATAATTGATCGATTGATTAATAGACTGATCAATGAAAAAGAAGGCATTATTTTCTGTGTTTTTATGAATTATTCCTGTTCTAGCCGTGATAACTTTCCATGAATAAAATTTTGTTTTTTCAAACTTTTCTCCTAAATTGCTTTTGTGGCTGCTACACCCTTCGGCATTACAGTAATTTATTTTCAAGTCTGGTGATATTGCGTCAGCAGCTGACTGCAGTTCAATCGTAAAAGTACTATAATCTTTCCCATCTATGTTAACGAAAATATTACTACTGTTTGACTTTGGCCTTATGTGAATTTTTTCTAAAGACAGTATCTGAGGTGTTCTCATACGTAAGGCTATATCTCGTGGTTGTAACCGAGCTAAAGGTGACTCAAATCTAGAATCAGGAAAAGGGATGTCTTTTAGGAAGTACAAAATAACATTTCCAAGTTAACGTCGGAACAAAAAGACATTTATGATACGATAATGCATTGTGTCGATAACAATGTTGGAGAAATTTTCTTTTTGGATGCGCCAGGAAGTACTAGTAAAAAGTTTGTGATAAAACTGATTCTGGCATCAATTCGATCAAAAAATGATATTGAGTTGGCAATTGCGTCGTCCGGAACAGCCGCAACGTTGCTGCCTGCTGGAAGATTACCTTAATTTATTTCTGGCAGCAAAACAGAAATTTACAGCACTATAAGTAATAATGGTGGCTGTTTCGTCTTAGAAACGGACAAAGTGAAACCTCCACCTATTTCAGTTCAAGTTGAGTTTAGCTCAGATATTTTCATATGGATTGTAGTAGTTATTGTAGTTACTATAGTTTCAGATCTATACCTCATTATTCTAATGATGTATCCCTGTGTCCCGGTCTTCATTTATATTCCCTATGTCTCGGTCGTAATTTGTGTCCCGGTGTCCCAGTTTGTAATTTCTCTTTGAGTGTCCCGGTCGTCATTTATATTCCCTCTATCCCGGTCGTCATTTGTGTCCCGCTGCCCCGGTCTGTTGTGTCATCTTATAATAATGTAATTTACAAAGCCTTATTTACTTATAATAACTTCACATGCAAACCCACAAAAAAACAAACATGCATTTATACAACTTATTTTTATATATATAGATATAGTTTCTTTTTTAGTTTTTTTCTTTTTTAGTTTTTTCTTTTCTTAGTTTGTTCCTTTTTAGGTTTTTTTTTTAATTTCTTCTTTTTATTGATTTTTTTCTTTTTTAGTTTTTTCTTTTTTTAGTTTTTTTCTTTTTTTAGTTTTTCTTTTTTTGTTTTTTCTGTTTTTTAGTTTTTTTCTTTTTAATTATTTTTTCTTTTTTAGTTTTTCTTTTTTTTAGTTTTGTAGCTTTCTTAGCTATTATCTTTTTAGTTTTTTACCTTTTTTATTTTTTTTTCTTTTTTTTAGTTTTTTACCTTTTTTTCTTTTTTAGTTTTCATTTCCTTCTTTATTTTTCAGATATACAAACCCTCAAACATACAAAAAAAAAACAAACATGCTTTAATTTTCTTTCTTTTTTAGTTTTTTATATTTTTTTGTTTTTTGTTTTTTTTTCTTTTTAGTTTTTTTCCTTTTTTATTTTTTTGTTTTTTTAGTTTTTTTTAGGTTTTTGTTTTTTTTAAGACGTCATATGCAAAAAACAAACATGCTTTAATTTTTTTCTTTTTAAATCTTTTTCAAAGTTTTTCAATTCGTCAATGTTAATTCTACTATTGACACTTGGAAAAATCTTTATGTACCAAGCATGCTAAAGCTCAACAATTTATAATAAACCTCAAAATTTTGGGTATCTGTTTTAAGGTTTTCGAATTACTTTAATCTATTGTCAAAATATATAGAAATATTTGTGCGATTCCCAGTTTTTATATATATTGATAAGTTTTCTCTTCTTTTTTAATTTTTCTTTTTTAGTTTTTATTTTTTTTAGCTTTTTAGCTTTTTTAGTTTTATTTATTTTTTTTAGTTTTTTACCTTTTTTTATTTTTTTTTAGGTTTTTCTTCTTAGGTTTTTTCTTTTTCTTTTTTTAATTTTTTTTTAATTTTTTAGTATTTTTCTTTTTTTTCTTTTTTTTTGTTTTTAACCCTTTTTACTTTTTTCAGTTTTCTTTTTCTTCTTTATTTTTCAGATTGAAGATTGTGAGAAATTTCGCAACGTGTATTCAAATCAGAATTTCTATCACTGATGAAGTAAAATTGTAAAAATTTATGATTCTCTTCTGAGAATGGTAGAAGAGACCCTGCTCTATGATAAATTTGCCCTTTTTCTTTGAAAGTAGGCATAAATTGATCTTGATTTTCGATTTGGGCACCAAACGACGTCATTTGGAAACATGAGTTATATTTTCTGATGTTTGATAAAAAGCGCTTAGATTCTGACGTAGTTCCAGTAAGCAAAGTCTTCAATGGCTCTGGGGGTGCAGCCAGTAGAGGAAGTTCAACTTTCCCTGAGGCGCAACACGATCCCATTGTTTCACCTGTTCAAAGAATGGTTTCAAGAACCTATATATATTAAAATAGGTTGTATGTCTGTTATGTCTGTTAGACTATGTCTGTCATGCCAAATTATACTTTCTATATATATAAAGATAAGTTGTATGTGTTTTTCTTTTTTTCTTTTGTTTTTTTTTAGTATTTTACTTTTTTTTCCTTTTTTTAGTTTTCTTTTTTTCTTTATTTGTTAGTTTCTTTTCTCCTTTTTTAGTTTTTCGTTTTTCCTTTTTAGTTTTTCGTCTTTATGAGTTTTTTTCTTGGTTTTTGTTTTTCTCTTCTTTTGTTTTTTCTTTTGTTTTTTCTTTTTTTTTCTTAGCTTTTTTTTCTTTTTAGTTTTTTTTAGATTTTACCTTTTTTTAGTTTTTTCCTTTTTTAAAGTTTTCTTTTTCTTCTTTTTTTCCGTTTTTTTCTTTTTTTTCTTTTTAGTCTTTTAGTTATTTACCTTTTTAGTTTTTTCTCCTTTATTAGTTTTCCTTTTTCATTTTTTTTATTTTTTATTTTTTCTGTTTTAGTCTTCTGTTTCTAGTTATTTTTCTTTTTAAATTTTTTTCCTTTTGTTAGTGTTTTCTTTTTTTCGCTTTTTTAGTTTTTTATTTTTTTTCTTGCTTTTTGAGTTTCTTACCTTTTTTTAAGTTTTTTCTTCTTTTATTTTTTTCTTTTTATAGTTTTTTTTCTTTTTTAGTTTTTCTTTCTTTTTTCATTTAATGTATTCATTTAATGTTTCATTTAATGTTTCTTTTGCAAGCAAGCTTATTCAAAAGATCTAGTCCTTAGAAAAGAAATTCGAGAAGTCTATAACTAATTTGTTGACTATAACTAATTGGAAGAGCAATTGAAGTACAATTATAAAAATTTATGATTCTCGTATGAGAATGGTAGAAGGGAGCCTACTCTATGATAAATTTGCCCTTTTACTTTGAAAGTAGGCATAAATTGATCTAGATTTTCGATTTGGGCACCAAACGACGTCATTTGGAAACATGAGTTATGTTTTCTGATCGGTGATAAAAAAAACGCTTAGATTCTGACGTAGTTCCAGTAAGCAAAGTCTTCAATGGTTCTGGTGGTGCAGCCAATAGAGGAGGTTTAACTTTTCCTGAGGCTCAACACATTCCCATTGTTTCACTATTGAATTTCAAGGCCTTGCAATAGGGACAAATTTTAGACATAGTCCCGATTTGAACAAATCTACTATAATCATCGACTGGGCTGTACCTGAATGCCAGGCAATAATTTTCAGGTTGTTCTTGTGATTCCTCGGCACGCTTTCTTTTCTTACTTTCTCTATCAGCCGCAAGCCTGTTTTCTTGCTCTTCTTGTGATTCCTCGGCACGCCTTCTTTTTTCACTTTCTCTTTTAGCAGCAAGTTTGGTTTCACGTTGCTTTGGTAGTTCCTCGACACGCCTTTGTTGACGTAAATTGCACATTCCTAATCTAGCAATGTCTCTTGAAGCCGCAATCCTGTTTTCACGTTGCTCTTGTGATTCCTCGACAAGCCTTCTTTTTTACATTCTCTTTCAGAAGCAAGTCTGGTTTCGCGTTGCTCTGGTAGTTCCTCGACACGCTTTCGTTGACGTAAATTGCACATTCCTAATCTGGCCCTTTCTCTTTAAACCGAAAGCCTGGTTTTCCTTTTAATTTTTCTTCTTTATTAGTTTTTTTTCGTGTTTTTTGTTTTTCTCTTCTTTAGTTTTTTCTTTTGTTTTTTCTTTAGTTTTTTTGTTTTCTTAGCTTTTTCTTTTTCTTTTTAGTTTTTTTTAGTTTTTCCCTTTTTTAGTTTTTTTAGTTTTCTTTTTCTGCTTTTTTTCTTTTTCTTTTTTTCTTTTTAGTTTTTTAGTTATTTACCTTTTTTAGTTTTTTAGTTTTTTTCTTTTTTTTAGTTTTCTTTTTCTTCTTTATTTTTTAGTTTTTTCTCCTTTATTAGTTTTCCTTTTTTTTTCTGTTTTTAGTTTTTTCTGTTTCTAGTTATTTTTCTTTTTCAATTTTTTCCTTTTTTAGTTTTTCCTATTTTTAGCTTTTTTAGTTTTTTAGTTTTTTCATCAGTTTTTTTTTAGTTTTTTACCTTTTTTTTAAGTTTTTTTCTTCTTTTATTTTTTTCTTTTTATAGTTTTCTTTCTTTTTTAGTTTTTGTTTCTTTGTTTCATTTAATATAGCCTATTATTTTTTTTGCAAGCAAGCTTATTCAAAAGATCTATTCTTTAGAAAAGAAATTCGAGAAGACTATAACTAATTTGTAAATTTTCTTGCGGTTACTTATTAATTCTAACCCTATAATTATAAATCGATGAGTTTTAGCAATTCTTACCAACTGAGCGTTTCGCTTATGAAGAATAATATCTCGAGGTAAAAACTGATCACCGACCATAGCGATTGCCACTTCGTCGATAGTTGGAGCATTGTATCTACGCACATGTTGGCCAGGAGGCGTTTTGTCAGCGCAAATAACAGTTTTATGTGTATCAGTAGGCATCAAATCGATGGCTGTTTGGAACAGACGTACTAAATTATTATTTTCGTGGAAAAGATGTTGCAATTGGGAAACGATTGTCCTTTCAAAGTTGGGAGAAATTTCGCAACGTGTATTCAATTCAGAATTTCTATCACTGATGAAGTACAATTGTAAAAATTTATGATTCTCGCCAGAGAATTGTAGAAGGGCCCCTGCTCTATGATAAATTTGCCCTTTTACTTTGAAAGTAGGCATAAATTAATCTTGATTTACGATTTGGGCAATAAACGACGCCATTTGAAAACATGAGTTATATTATCTGATGTTTGTTGAAAAACGCTTAGACTCTGACGTAGTTCCAGTAAGCAAAGTCTTCAATGGCTCTAAGGGTGCCATTGCGTATGTTCGTCTCTATGGTCGTCCAGATTTTCGCATCTGGGGGTGCAGCCAGTAGAGGAAGTTTAACTTTCCCTGAGGTGCAACACATTCCCATTGTTTCACCTGTTTCAAGAATTGTTTCAAGAACCTATATATATATATAAATAGGTTGTATGTCTGTTATGTCTGTTACACTATGTACGATTTTACCTTCGTCATATGCTGGCAGTCCCCGTCATATGCATGAATATGCTCAAGATGCTATTGCGTATGTTCGTCTCTATGGTAATCCAGATTTATTTATTATATTTACATGTAATCAATCTTGGGACAAGATACAGCAGTTTTTACTTCAAGGACATTCGGCGGTTCATAGACATGACATTACGGCCCTTGTCTTCCGGCAAAAGTTGAAATCACTGATAAACTACATAGTCAAACTTGAAGTGTTTGGGTCAGTGCGATGCTGGATGTACTCAGTGGAATGGCAAAAACGAGGTTTGCCACACGCACATATACTAATCTGGCTACATAATAAAATTACTTCTAACCAAATATGCAGTTATCAAGGTTGAACCTGTCACCAACCTCGCAATGGCCTAGGGGATAAAGCTGCGCATCCGTGTTTGAAAGAAAGTTGGATGAATGATAGAACGTTGGATGATTGGAAGAAGGTTAGACAATTGAAGAAAGGTAAAATGATTGAAAAAAGGTTGGATGATTGAAAAAAGCTGTTTGTTCGAAAGAAGATTGGAAAATTGAAAGAAAGGTTGTATGATTTTAACTAAAGGTTGTATGATTGAAAGAACGTTGGATGATTGAAAGAAAGTTAGACGATTGAAGAAAGGTTAGATGATTGAAAAAAGGCTGGATGGTTGAAAAAAGGTCGGTACTTCGAAAGAAGATTCGAAAATTGAAAGAAAGGTTGTATGATTTTAACAAAAGGTTGTATGATTGAAAGAAGGTTGGATGATTGAAAGAAGGTTAGATGATTGAAAGAAGGTTGGATGATTGAAAGAAGGTTGGATGATTGAAAGAAGGTTGGATGATTGAAAGAAGGTTGGATGATTGAAAGAAGGCTGGACGTTTGAAAGAAGGTTGGATGATAGAGAGAAGGTTAGATGATTGAAAGAATGTTTGATGATTGAAAGAAGGAGAGAAAGAAGGTTTTTGTGTTTGAAAGAAAGTTGGATGAATGAAAGAACGTTGAATGATTGAAAGAGGGTTAGACGATTGAAGATAGGTTAGATGATTGAAAAATGGTTGGATGGTAGAAAAAAGGTTGGTTGTTTGAAATAAGATTGGAAAATTCAAAGAAAAGTTATATGATTGAAAGAAAGATTGTATGATTGAAAGAAGAAGGTTGGATGATTGATATAAGGTTGGATGATTTATATATCCTTTTAATCATCGAATTTTGTATTACTAGCTTTATTGGCGCAACTTTTCGACCAGGGTCAAATGGTTTTATTGGTTTACTTCTTTTACTACTACTGAAGCTACGAAAGTCTAGTTCTGTGGGCTTTATTTTGCTACTGTATAAAATATGATTGTCATTGGTGCCTTTTTCCAAAGTAAATTGTGGGTGATGTTTATAAGGCTCTATAATGATTTCCGAGTCATTAATCTGAAAGACTCCAAGAATATAATTGATCGATTGATTAATCGACTGATCGATGAAAAAGAAGGCATTATTTTCGGTCTTTTCTGAATGATTGTATGATTGATGAAACCCTTGCAATGGAGGGATTCGAACCTGGGTACATTTGAATTTAGCCCAAGGTCTGATCCACTTTACCATCACAAGGTACTTATAATTATGTACAATCTTGCTTATGATACTTCAAGTTATAATTATAGGGTTTGAATTAATAAGTAACCACAAGAAAATTTACAAATTAGTTATAGTCTTCTCGAATTTCTTGTCCGGAGACTAAATCTTTTGAAAAAGCTCGCTTTCAAAAAAAATAATACATTAAAAGAAAAAAGAAAGAAAAACTAAAAAAGAAAAAAAACTAAAAAAAGAAAAAAATAAAAGATGAAAAAACTTAAAAAAAAGGTAAAAAACTAAAAAAAAAACAGAAGAAAAAACTAAAAAAGCTAAAAAAGAAAAAACTAAAAAAATTAAAAAGAAAAATAACTAGAAACAGAAAGAACTAAAAACAGAAAAAATAAAAAATAAAAAAAATAAAAAGGAAAACTAATAGGCCTAAAGGAGAAAAAACTTCCATAAAAAAGAAAGAAAAAAACTAAAAAAACTAAAAAAGGTGAATAGCTAAAAGAGTAAAAAGAAAAAAAAGAAAAAAACTGAAAAAAGAAGAAAAAGAAAACTTTAAAAAAGGAAAAAAACTAAAAAAAACTGAAAAAAGGTAAAAACTAAAAAAACTAACAAGAAAAAGAAAAAGCTAAAAAAAAAATAAAGAAAAAGCAAATGAAAAAACTAAAGAAGAGAAAAAAAAACGAAAAAAAAAACTAATAAAGAAGAAAAACTAAAAAGGACAAAAAAAAGAAAAACTAAAAAAGGAGAAAAGAAACTAACAAATAAAGAAAAAAGAAAACTAAAAAAAAGGAAAAAAAAGTAAAAAAAGTAAAATACTAAAAAAAACAAAAGAAAAAAGAAAACCACATACAACTTATTTTTGTATATATAGAAGATATAATCTGGCGTGACAGACATAGTGTAATAGACATTAAAGACATACAACCTATTTTTATATATATATGTTCTTGAAACAATTCTTGAAACAGGTGAAACAATGGGAATGTGTTGCACCTCAGGGAAAGTTAAACTTCCTCTACTGGCTGCATCCCCAGAGACATTGAAGACTTTGCTTACTGGAACTACGTCAGAATCTAAGCGTTTTTTATCAAACATCAGAAAATATAACTCATGTTTCCAAATGACGTCGTTTGGTGCCCAAATCGAAAATCAAGATCAATTTATGGCTACTTTCAAAGTAAAAGGGCAAATTTATCATAGAACAGGGGCCCTTCTACCATTCTCAAGCGAGAATCATAAATTTTTACAATTGTACTTCATCAGTGATAGAAATTCTGAATTGAATATACGTTGCGAAATTTCTCCCAACGTTGAAAGGACAATCGTTTCCCAATTGCAACTTTTTTTCCAAGAAAATAATAATTTAGAACGTCTGTTCCAAACAGCCATCGATTTGATGCCTACTGATACACATAAAACTGTTATTTCCACTGACAAAACGCTTCCTGGCCAACATGTGCGTCGATACAATGCTCCAACTATCAACGAAGTGGCAATCGTTATGGTCGGTGATCAGTTTTTACCTCGAGATATTATTCTTCATAAGCGAAACGCTCAGTTGGTAAGAATTGCTAAAACTCATCGAGTTATAATTATAGGGTTAGAATTAATAAGTAACCACAAGAAAATTTACAAATTAGTTATAGTCTTCTCGAATTTCTTTTCCAAAGACTAAATATTTTGATTCTTTGCTTGCTGGAACTACGTCAGAATCTAAGCGTTTTTTATCAGAGATCAGAAAATATAACTCATGTTTCCAAAGGACGTCGTTTGGTGCCCAAATCGAAAATCTAGATCAATTTATGCCTACTTTCAAAGTAAAAGGGCAAAATTATCATAGAGCAGGGTCCCTTCTACCATTCTCAGGCGAGAATCATAAATTTTTACAATTGTACTTCTATTGTTCTTCCAATTAGTTATAGTCAACAAATTAGTTATAGTCTTCTCGAATTTCTTTTCTTAAGACTAGATCTTTTGAATAAGCTCGCTTGCAAAAAAAAAAATACATTGAAAAAAAGAAACAAAAACTAAAAAAGAAAAAAAACTATAAAAGGAAAAAAATTAAAGAAGAAAAAACTAAAAAACAAAAAAAGCGAAAAAAAGAAAAAACTAAAAAAGGAAAAAATTAAAAAAGAAAAATAACTAGAAACAGAAAAGACTAAAAACAGAAGAAAATAAAAATAAAAAAAAAGAAAAAAAGAAAACTAATAAAGGAGAAAAAACTAAAAATAAAGAAGAAAAAGAAAAATAAAAAAGAAGAAAAAACTAAAAAAACTAAAAAGGTAAATAACTAAAAGACTAAAAAGAAAAAAACTGAAAAAAAGAAGAAAAAGAAAACTAAAAAAGGAAAAAACTAAAAAAAGGTAAAAACTAAAAAAACTAAAAAAAAGAAAAAGCTAAGAAAACAGAAAAATAAAGAAAAAACAAAAGAAAAAACTAAAGAAGAGAAAAACAAAAACACGAAAAAAACTAATAAAGAAGAAAAACTAAAAAGGAAGAAAAGAAAAACTAAAAAAGGAGAAAAGAAACTAACAAATAAAGAAAAAAGAAAACTAAAAAAAAGAAAAAAAAGTAAAAAACTAAAAAAACAAAAGAAAAAAAGAAAAACACATACAACTTATTTTTATATATATAGAAGATATAATCTGGCGTGACAGACATAGTGTAACAGACATAACAGACAGACAACCTATTTTTATATATATAAGTTCTTGAAACCATTCTTGGAACAGGTGAAACAAAGGGAATGTGTTGCGCCTCAGGGAAAGTTAAACTTCCTCTACTGGCTGCACCCCCAGAGCCATTGAAGACTTTGCTTACTGGAACTACGTCAGAATCCAAGCGTTTTTTATCAAACATCAGAAAATATGACTCATGTTTCCAAATGACGTTGTTTGGTGCCAAAACCAAAAATCAAGATCTATTTATGCCTACTTTCAAAGTAAAAGGGCAAATTTATCATAGAGCAGGGACCCTTCTACCATTCTGAGGCGAGAATCATAAATTTTTAAAATTGTACTTCATCAGTGATAGAAATTCTGAATTGAATACACGTTACGAAATTTCTCATAATCTTCTATCTGAATAATAAAGGAGAAAAAGAAAACCAAGAAAAGAAAAAGGGTAAAAAACCAAAAAAAACTGAAAAAAAGAAAACTACTAAAATTTAAAAAAAAATTAAAACAAGGAAAAAACTAAAAAGAAAAACCTAAAAAAAATAAAAAAAGGTAAAAAACTAAAAAAAAACTAAAAAACTAAAAAAGCTAAAAAGCTAAAAAGAATAAAAACTAAAAAAGAAAAATTAAAAAAGACGAGAAAACATATCAATATATGTAAAAACTAGGAATTGCCCAAATGTTTCAATATATTTTGACAATAGATTAAAGTAATTATGACAATAGATTATAAATTAGAGTAATGTTCGTCTCTATGGTCGTCCAGATTCTCGCATCTGGGGTTGCAGCCAGTAGAGGAAGTTTAACTTTCCCTGAGGTCCAACACATTTCCATTGTTTCACCTTTTTCAAGAATTATTTCAAGAACCTATATATACATAAATAGGTTTTATGTCTGTTATGTCTGTTACACTATGTACGATTTTACCTTCGTCATATGCTGGCAGTCCCCGTCATATGCATGAATATGCTCAAGATGCTATTGCGTATGTTCGTCTCTTTGGTCGTCCAGATTTATTTATTATATTTACATGTAATCAATCTTGGGACGAGATACAGCAGCTTTTACTTCAAGGACAATCGGTAGTTCATAGACATGACATTACGGCCCGTGTCTTCCGGCAAAAGTTGAAATCACTGATAAACTACATAGTAAAACTTGAAGTGTTTGGATCAGTGCGATGCCGGATGTACTCAGTGGAATGGCAAAAATGAGGTTTGCCAAACGCACATATACTAATCTGGCTACATAATAAAATTACTTCTAACCAAATATGCAGTTATCAAGGTTGAACCTGTCACCAACCTCGCAATGGCCTAGGGGATAAAGTTGCGCATCCGTGTTTGAAAGAAAGTTGGATGAATGATAGAACGTTGGATGATTGGAAGAAGGTTAGACAATTGAAGAAAGGTAAAATGATTGAAAAAAGGTTGGATGATTGAAAAAAGCTGTTTGTTCGAAAGAAGATTGGAAAATTGAAAGAAAGGTTGTATGATTTTAACTAAAGGTTGTATGATTGATTACATGTAAATGTAATAGATAAATCTGGACCATAGAGACGAACATACGCAATAATATCTTGAGCATATTCATGCATATGACGGGGACTGCCAGCATATGACAAAGGTAAAATCGTTAATCTTCCAACGTTTGTGGTATTACCGTCATTTACAACTGCATCTCGAAATGAATGTATTGTTCAGAGCGGAATTTGGTCTAATTCAGACGGATAAATAGCAAACGTTCTGATTCAATTTTTGCATACATATCAACGACGTATTGGTGAAACAATTGACGGCATTTTAAAATATAATTGTCTTCATCCTGCTGAATCATTAGTCTATAGGAATAATAATGCATTGCACTGCTTTCTTGTTTATTTCTTTGTTAGTGGCTGGATTCATCAATTTAATATTAAAGTGATAGCCGTTGGCTCCATCCCAAGAAATTATAGGATATTGTAGGGCATCGTAGCATCGATGAGTTTCAGCAATTCTTACCAACTGAGCGTTTCGCTTATGAAGAATAATATCTCGAGGTAAAAACTGATCACCGTCCATAACGATTGCCACTTCGTCGATAGTTGGAGCATTGTATCTACGCACATGATGGCCAGGAGGCATTTTGTCAGTAGGAATAGCAGTTTTATGTGTATCAGTAGGCATCAAATCGATGGCTGTTTGGAACAGACGTTCTAAATTATTATTTTCGTGGAAAAAAAGTTGCAATTGGGAAACGATTTACTTTTTTTACTTTTTTTAGTTTTCTTTTCTTCTTTATTTATTAGTTTCTTTTCTCCTTTTTTAGTTTTTCTTTTTTTTCCTTTTTAGTTTTTCTTCTTTATTAATTTTTTTCGTGTTTTTTCGTTTTTCTCTTCTTTAGTTTGTTCTTTTGTTTTTCCTTTAGGTTTTTTGTTTTCTTAGCCTTTTCTTTTTCTTTTTAGTTTTTTTTTATTTTTTTTCTGTTTTTAGTTTTTTCTGTTTCTAGTTATTTTTCTTTTTTAATTTTTTCCTTTTTTTGTTTTTTTCTTAGCTTTTTTAATTTTTTAGTTTTTTCATCTGTTTTTTTTTATTTTTTTATTTTTTTTTTAAAGTTTTTTCTTCTTTTTTTTCTTTTTATAGTTTTCTTTCTTTTTTAGATTTTCTTCCTTTTTTTCTTTTAATGTAGCCTATTATTTTTTTGCTAGCAAGCTTATTCAAAATATTTAGTCTTTGGAAAAGAAATTCGAGAAGACTATAACTAATTTGTAAATTTTCTTGTGGTTACTTATTAATTCTAACCCTATAATCATAACTCGATGAGTTTTAGCAATTCTTACCAACTGAACGTTTCGCTTATGAAGAATAATATCTCGAGGTAAAAACTGATCACCGACCATAACGATTGCCACTTCGTTGATAGTTGGAGCATTGTATCGACGCACATGTTGGCCAGGAAGCGTTTTGTCAGTGGAAATAACAGTTTTATGTGTATCAGTAGGCATCAAATCGATGGCTGTTTGGAACAGACGTTCTAAATTATTATTTTCTTGGAAAAAAAGTTGCAATTGGGAAACGATTGTCCTTTCAACGTTGGGAGAAATTTCGCAACGTATATTCAATTCAGAATTTCTATCACTGATGAAGTACAATTGTAAAAATTTATGATTCTCGCTTGAGAATGGTAGAAGGGCCCCTGTTCTATGATAAATTTGCCCTTTTACTTTGAAAGTAGCCATAAATTGATCTTGATTTTCGATTTGGGCACCAAACGACGTCATTTGGAAACATGAGTTATATTTTCTGATGTTTGATAAAAAACGCTTAGATTCTGACGTAGTTCCAGTAAGCAAAGTCTTCAATGTCCCTGGGGATGCAGCCAGTAGAGGAAGTTTAACTTTCCCTGAGGTGCAACACATTCCCATTGTTTCACCTGTTTCAAGAATTGTTTCAAGAACATATATATATAAAAATAGGTTGTATGTCTTTAATGTCTATTACACTATGTCTGTCACGCCAGATTATATCTTCTATATATACAAAAATAAGTTGTATGTGGTTTTCTTTTTTCTTTTGTTTTTTTTTAGTGTTTTACTTTTTTTACTTTTTTTTCCTTTTTTTTAGTTTTCTTTTTTCTTTATTTGTTAGTTTCTTTTCTCCTTTTTTAGTTTTTCTTTTTTTTTGTCCTTTTTAGTTTTTCTTCTTTATTAGTTTTTTTTTTGTTTTTTTTTCTCTTCTTGTTTTTTCATTTGCCTTTTCTTTATTTTTTTTTTAGCTTTTTCTTTTTCTTGTTAGTTTTTTTAGTTTTTACCTTTTTTCAGTTTTTTTTAGTTTTTTTCCTTTTTTAAAGTTTTCTTTTTCTTCTTTTTTCAGTTTTTTTCTTTTTTTTCTTTTTACTCTTTTAGATATTCACCTTTTTTAGTTTTTTTAGTTTTTTTCTTTCTTTTTTATGGAAGTTTTTTCTCCTTTAGGCCTATTAGTTTTCCTTTTTATTTTTTTTATTTTTTATTTTTTCTGTTTTTAGTTCTTTCTGTTTCTAGTTATTTTTCTTTTTAATTTTTTTAGTTTTTTCTTTTTTTAGCTTTTTTAGTTTTTTCTTCTGTTTTTTTTTTAGTTTTTTACCTTTTTTTTAAGTTTTTTCATCTTTTATTTTTTTCTTTTTTTAGTTTTTTTTCTTTTTTAGTTTTTCTTTCTTTTTTCTTTTAATGTATTATTTTTTTTGAAAGCGAGCTTTTTCAAAAGATTTAGTCTCCGGACAAGAAATTCGAGAAGACTATAACTAATTTGTAAATTTTCTTGTGGTTACTTATTAATTCAAACCCTATAATTATAACTTGAAGTATCATAAGCAAGATTGTACATAATTATAAGTACCTTGTGATGGTAAAGTGGATCAGACCTTGGGCTAAATTCAAATGTACCCAGGTTCAAATCCCTCCATTGCAAGGGTTTCATCAATCATACAATCATTCAGAAAAGACCGAAAATAATGCCTTCTTTTTCATCGATCAGTCGATTAATCAATCGATCAATTATATTCTTGGAGTCTTTCAGATTAATGACTCGGAAATCATTATAGAGCCTTATAAACATCACCCACAATTTACTTTGGAAAAAGGCACCAATGACAATCATATTTTATACAGTAGCAAAATAATGCCCACAGAACTAGACTTTCGTAGCTTCAGTAGTAGTAAAAGAAGAAAACCAATAAAACCATTTGACCCTGGTCGAAAAGTTGCGCCAATAAAGCTAGTAATACAAAATTCGATGATTAAAAGGATATATAAATCATCCAACCTTATATCAATCATCCAACCTTTTTCTTTCAATCATACAATCTTTCTTTCAATCATATAACTTTTCTTTGAATTTTCCAATCTTATTTCAAACAACCAACCTTTTTTCTACCATCCAACCATTTTTCAATCATCTAACCTATCTTCAATCGTCTAACCCTCTTTCAATCATTCAACGTTCTTTCATTCATCCAACTTTCTTTCAAACACAAAAACCTTCTTTCTCTCCTTCTTTCAATCATCAAACATTCTTTCAATCATCTAACCTTCTCTCTATCATCCAACCTTCTTTCAAACGTCCAGCCTTCTTTCAATCATCCAACCTTCTTTCAATCATCCAACCTTCTTTCAATCATCCAACCTTCTTTCAATCATCCAACCTTCTTTCAATCATCTAACCTTCTTTCAATCATCCAACCTTCTTTCAATCATACAACCTTTCGTTAAAATCATACAACCTTTCTTTCAATTTTCGAATCTTCTTTCGAAGTACCGACCTTTTTTCAACCATCCAGCCTTTTTTCAATCATCTAACCTTTCTTCAATCGTCTAACTTTCTTTCAATCATCCAACGTTCTTTCAATCATACAACCTTTAGTTAAAATCATACAACCTTTCTTTCAATTTTCCAATCTTCTTTCGAACAAACAGCTTTTTTCAATCATCCAACCTTTTTTCAATCATTTTACCTTTCTTCAATTGTCTAACCTTCTTCCAATCATCCAACGTTCTATCATTCATCCAACTTTCTTTCAAACACGGATGCGCAGCTTTATCCCCTAGGCCATTGCGAGGTTGGTGACAGGTTCAACCTTGATAACTGCATATTTGGTTAGAAGTAATTTTATTATGTAGCCAGATTAGTATATGTGCGTGTGGCAAACCTCGTTTTTGCCATTCCACTGAGTACATCCAGCATCGCACTGACCCAAACACTTCAAGTTTGACTATGTAGTTTATCAGTGATTTCAACTTTTGCCGGAAGACAAGGGCCGTAATGTCATGTCTATGAACCGCCGAATGTCCTTGAAGTAAAAACTGCTGTATCTTGTCCCAAGATTGATTACATGTAAATATAATAAATAAATCTGGATTACCATAGAGACGAACATACGCAATAGCATCTTGAGCATATTCATGCATATGACGGGGACTGCCAGCATATGACGAAGGTAAAATCGTACATAGTGTAACAGACATAACAGACATACAACCTATTTATATATATATATAGGTTCTTGAAACAATTCTTGAAACAGGTGAAACAATGGGAATGTGTTGCACCTCAGGGAAAGTTAAACTTCCTCTACTGGCTGCACCCCCAGATGCGAAAATCTGGACGACCATAGAGACGAACATACGCAATGGCACCCTTAGAGCCATTGAAGACTTTCTTACTGGAACTACGTCAGAGTCTAAGCGTTTTTCAACAAACATCAGATAATATAACTCATGTTTTCAAATGGCGTCGTTTATTGCCCAAATCGTAAATCAAGATTAATTTATGCCTACTTTCAAAGTAAAAGGGCAAATTTATCATAGAGCAGGGGCCCTTCTACAATTCTCTGCCGAGAATCATAAATTTTTACAATTGTACTTCATCAGTGATAGAAATTCTGAATTGAATACACGTTGCGAAATTTCTCCCAACTTTGAAAGGACAATCGTTTCCCAATTGCAACATCTTTTCCACGAAAATAATAATTTAGTACGTCTGTTCCAAACAGCCATCGATTTGATGCCTACTGATACACATAAAACTGTTATTTGCGCTGACAAAACGCCTCCTGGCCAACATGTGCGTAGATACAATGCTCCAACTATCGACGAAGTGGCAATCGCTATGGTCGGTGATCAGTTTTTACCTCGAGATATTATTCTTCATAAGCGAAACGCTCAGTTGGTAAGAATTGCTAAAACTCATCGATTTATAATTATAGGGTTAGAATTAATAAGTAACCGCAAGAAAATTTACAAATTAGTTATAGTCTTCTCGAATTTCTTTTCTAAAGAATAGATCTTTTGAATAAGCTTGCTTGCAAAAAAAATAATAGGCTATATTAAATGAAACAAAGAAACAAAAACTAAAAAAGAAAGAAAACTATAAAAAGAAAAAAATAAAAGAAGAAAAAAACTTAAAAAAAAGGTAAAAAACTAAAAAAAACTGATGAAAAAACTAAAAAACTAAAAAAGCTAAAAATAGGAAAAACTAAAAAAGGAAAAAATTGAAAAAGAAAAATAACTAGAAACAGAAAAAACTAAAAACAGAAAAAAAAGGAAAACTAATAAAGGAGAAAAAACTAAAAAATAAAGAAGAAAAAGAAAACTAAAAAAAAGAAAAAAACTAAAAAACTAAAAAAGGTAAAAAAAAAAACTAAAAAGAAAAAGAAAAAGAAAAAAAGCAGAAAAAAAAACTAAAAAAACTAAAAAAGGGAAAAACTAAAAAAAACTAAAAAGAAAAAGAAAAAGCTAAGAAAACAAAAAAACTAAAGAAAAAACAAAAGAAAAAACTAAAGAAGAGAAAAACAAAAAACACGAAAAAAAACTAATAAAGAAGAAAAATTAAAAGGAAAACCAGGCTTTCGGTTTAAAGAGAAAGGGCCAGATTAGGAATGTGCAATTTACGTCAACGAAAGCGTGTCGAGGAACTACCAGAGCAACGCGAAACCAGACTTGCTTCTGAAAGAGAATGTAAAAAAGAAGGCTTGTCGAGGAATCACAAGAGCAACGTGAAAACAGGATTGCGGCTTCAAGAGACATTGCTAGATTCGGAATGTGCAATTTACGTCAACAAAGGCGTGTCGAGGAACTACCAAAGCAACGTGAAACCAAACTTGCTGCTAAAAGAGAAAGTGAAAAAAGAAGGCGTGCCGAGGAATCACAAGAAGAGCAAGAAAACAGGCTTGCGGCTGATAGAGAAAGTAAGAAAAGAAAGCGTGCCGAGGAATCACAAGAACAACCTGAAAATTATTGCCTGGCATTCAGGTACAGCCCAGTCGATGATTATAGTAGATGTGTTCAAATCGGGACTATGTCTAAAATTTGTCCCTATTGCAAGGCCTTGAAATTCAATAGTGAAACAATGGGAATGTTTTGAGCCTCAGGAAAAGTTAAACCTCCTCTATTGGCTGCACCACCAGAACCATTGAAGACTTTGCTTACTGGAACTACGTCAGAATCTAAGCGTTTTTTTTATCACCGATCAGAAAACATAACTCATGTTTCCAAATGACGTCGTTTGGTGCCCAAATCGAAAATCTAGATCAATTTATGCCTACTTTCAAAGTAAAAGGGCAAATTTATCATAGAGCAGGCTCCCTTCTACCATTCTCATACGAGAATCATAAATTTTTATAATTGTACTTCAATTGCTCTTCCAATTAGTTATAGTCAACAAATTAGTTATAGACTTCTCGAATTTCTTTTCTAAGGACTAGATCTTTTGAATAAGCTTGCTTGCAAAAAAAACATTAAATGAAACATTAAATGAATACATTAAATGAAAAAAGAAAGAAAAACTAAAAAAGAAAAAAAACTATAAAAAGAAAAAAATAAAAGAAGAAAAAACTTAAAAAAAGGTAAGAAACTCAAAAAGCAAGAAAAAAAATAAAAAACTAAAAAAGCGAAAAAAGAAAACACTAACAAAAGGAAAAAAATTTAAAAAGAAAAATAACTAGAAACAGAAGACTAAAACAGAAAAAATAAAAAATAAAAAAAATGAAAAAGGAAAACTAATAAAGGAGAAAAAACTAAAAAGGTAAATAACTAAAAGACTAAAAAGAAAAAAAAGAAAAAAACGGAAAAAAAGAAGAAAAAGAAAACTTTAAAAAAGGAAAAAACTAAAAAAAGGTAAAATCTAAAAAAAACTAAAAAGAAAAAAAAGCTAAGAAAAAAAAAAGAAAAAACAAAAGAAAAAACAAAAGAAGAGAAAAACAAAAACCAAGAAAAAAACTCATAAAGACGAAAAACTAAAAAGGAAAAACGAAAAACTAAAAAAGGAGAAAAGAAACTAACAAATAAAGAAAAAAAGAAAACTAAAAAAAGGAAAAAAAAGTAAAATACTAAAAAAAAACAAAAGAAAAAAAGAAAAACACATACAACTTATCTTTATATATATAGAAAGTATAATTTGGCATGACAGACATAGTCTAACAGACATAACAGACATACAACCTATTTTAATATATATAGGTTCTTGAAACCATTCTTTGAACAGGTGAAACAATGGGATCGTGTTGCGCCTCAGGGAAAGTTGAACTTCCTCTACTGGCTGCACCCCCAGAGCCATTGAAGACTTTGCTTACTGGAACTACGTCAGAATCTAAGCGCTTTTTATCAAACATCAGAAAATATAACTCATGTTTCCAAATGACGTCGTTTGGTGCCCAAATCGAAAATCAAGATCAATTTATGCCTACTTTCAAAGAAAAAGGGCAAATTTATCATAGAGCAGGGTCTCTTCTACCATTCTCAGAAGAGAATCATAAATTTTTACAATTTTACTTCATCAGTGATAGAAATTCTGAATTGAATACACGTTACGAAATTTCTCACAATCTTCAATCTGAAAAATAAAGAAGAAAAAGAAAACTGAAAAAAGTAAAAAGGGTTAAAAACAAAAAAAAAGAAAAAAAAGAAAAATACTAAAAAATAAAAAAAAAATTAAAAAAAGAAAAAGAAAAAACCTAAGAAGAAAAACCTAAAAAAAATAAAAAAAAGAAAAACTAAAAAAAATAAATAAAACTAAAAAAGCTAAAAAGCTAAAAAAAATAAAAACTAAAAAAGAAAAATTAAAAAAGAAGAGAAAACTTATCAATATATATAAAAACTGGGAATCGCACAAATATTTCTATATATTTTGACAATAGATTAAAGTAATTCGAAAACCTTAAAACAGATACCCAAAATTTTGAGGTTTATTATAAATTGTTGAGCTTTAGCATGCTTGGTACATAAAGATTTTTCCAAGTGTCAATAGTAGAATTAACATTGACGAATTGAAAAACTTTGAAAAAGATTTAAAAAGAAAAAAATTAAAGCATGTTTGTTTTTTGCATATGACGTCTTAAAAAAAACAAAAACCTAAAAAAAAACAAAAAAATAAAAAAGGAAAAAAACTAAAAAGAAAAAAAAACAAAAAACAAAAAAATATAAAAAACTAAAAAAGAAAGAAAATTAAAGCATGTTTTTTTTTTGTATGTTTGAGGGTTTGTATATCTGAAAAATAAAGAAGGAAATGAAAACTAAAAAAGAAAAAAAGGTAAAAAACTAAAAAAAAGAAAAAAAAATAAAAAAGGTAAAAAACTAAAAAGATAATAGCTAAGAAAGCTACAAAACTAAAAAAAAGAAAAACTAAAAAAGAAAAAATAATTAAAAAGAAAAAAACTAAAAAACAGAAAAAACAAAAAAAGAAAAACTAAAAAAAGAAAAAAACTAAAAAAAGAAAAAACTAAAAAAGAAAAAAATCAATAAAAAGAAGAAATTAAAAAAAAACCTAAAAAGGAACAAACTAAGAAAAGAAAAAACTAAAAAAGAAAAAAACTAAAAAAGAAACTATATCTATATATATAAAAATAAGTTGTATAAATGCATGTTTGTTTTTTTGTGGGTTTGCATGTGAAGTTATTATAAGTAAATAAGGCTTTGTAAATTACATTATTATAAGATGACACAACAGACCGGGGCAGCGGGACACAAATGACGACCGGGATAGAGGGAATATAAATGACGACCGGGACACTCAAAGAGAAATTACAAACTGGGACACCGGGACACAAATTACGACCGAGACATAGGGAATATAAATGAAGACCGGGACACAGGGATACATCATTAGAATAATGAGGTATAGATCTGAAACTATAGTAACTACAATAACTACTACAATCCATATGAAAATATCTGAGCTAAACTCAACTTGAACTGAAATCGGTGGAGGTTTCACTTTGTCCGTTTCTAAGACGAAACAGCCACCATTATTACTTATAGTGCTGTAAATTTCTGTTTTGCTGCCAGAAATAAATTAAGGTAATCTTCCAGCAGGCATCAACGTTGCGGCTGTTCCGGACGACGCAATTGCCAACTCAATATCATTTTTTGATCGAATTGATGCCAGAATCAGTTTTATCACAAACTTTTTACTAGTACTTCCTGGCGCATCCAAAAAGAAAATTTCTCCAACATTGTTATCGACACAATGCATTATCGTATCATAAATGTCTTTTTGTTCCGACGTTAACTTGGAAATGTTATTTTGTACTTCCTAAAAGACATCCCTTTTCCTGATTCTAGATTTGAGTCACCTTTAGCTCGGTTACAACCACGAGATATAGCCTTACGTATGAGAACACCTCAGATACTGTCTTTAGAAAAAATTCACATAAGGCCAAAGTCAAACAGTAGTAATATTTTCGTTAACATAGATGGGAAAGATTATAGTACTTTTACGATTGAACTGCAGTCAGCTGCTGACGCAATATCACCAGACTTGAAAAGAAATTACTGTAATGCCGAAGGGTGTAGCAGCCACAAAAGCAATTTAGGAGAAAAGTTTGAAAAAACAAAATTTTATTCATGGAAAGTTATCACGGCTAGAACAGGAATAATTCATAAAAACACAGAAAATAATGCCTTCTTTTTCATTGATCAGTCTATTAATCAATCAATCAATTATATTCTTGGAGTCTTTCAGATTAATGACTCGGAAATCATTAGTTTTAGCCTTATAAACATCACCCAGAATTTACTTTGGAAAAAGGCACCAATGACAATCATATTTTATAGAGTAGCAAAATAATGCCCACAGAGCTAGACTTGTTTCTTAGCTTCAGTAGTAGTAAAAGAAGTAAACCAATAAAACCATTTGACCCTGGTCGAACAGTTGCGCCAATAAAGTTAGTAATACACAATTCGATGTTTAAAACCATATATAAATCATCCAACCTTATATCAATCATCCAACCTTCTTCTTTCAATCATACAACCTTTCTTTCAATCATATAACTTTTCTTTCAATTTTCCAATCTTATTTCGAACAACCAACCTTTTTTCAACCATCCAACCTTTATTCAATCATCTAACCTATCTTCAATCGTCTAACCCTCTTTCAATCATTCAACGTTCTTTCATTCATCCAACTTTCTGTCAAACACAAAAACCTTCTTTCTCTCCTTCTTTCAATCATCAAATCTTCTTTCAATCATCTAAACTTTTCTCTATCATCCAACCTTCTTTCAAACGTCCAACCTTCTTTCAATCATCCAACCTTTTTTCAATCATCTAACCTTCTTTCAATCATCTAACCTTCTTTCAATCATCCAACCTTCTTTCAATCATACAACCTTTCGTTAAAATCATACAACCTTTCTTTCAATTTTCGAATCTTCTTTCGAAGTACCGACCTTTTTTCAACCATCCAACCTTTTTCAATCATCTAACCTTTCTTCAATCGTCCAACTTTCTTTCAATCATCCAACGTTCTTTCAATCATACAACCTTTAGTTAAAATCATACAACCTATCTTTCAATTTTCCAATCTTTTTTCGAACAAACAACTTTTTTCAATCATCCAACCTTTTTTCAATCACTTTACCTTTCTTCAATTCTCTAACCTTCTTCCAATCATCCAGCGTTCTTCATTCATCCAACTTTCTTTCAAACACGGTTGCGCAGCTTTATCCCCTACACCATCACAAGGTTGGTGACAGGTTCAACCGTGATAACTGCATATTTCATTAGAAGTAATTTTATTTTATAGCCAGATTAGTATATGTGCGTGTGGCAAACCTCGTTTTTGCCATTCCACTGAGTACGTCCAGCATCGCACTGACCCAAACACTTCAAGTTTTATTATGTAGTTTATCAGTGATTTCAACTTTTGCCGGAAGACACGGGCCGTAATGTCATGTCTATGAACCGCCGATTGTCCTTGAAGTAAAAGCTGCTGTATCTCGTCCCAAGATTGATTACATATAAATATAATAAATAAATCTGGACGACCATAGAGAAGAACATACGGAATAGCATCTTGAGCATATTAATGCACATGACGGGGACTGCCAGCATATGACGAAGGTAAAATCGTACATAGTGTAACAGACGTAACAGACGTACAACCTATTTATATATATATAGGTTCTTGAAACAATTCTTGAAACAGGTGAAACAATGGGAATGTGTTTCACCTCAGGGAGAGTCAAACTTCCTCTACTGGCTGCATCCCCCAGATGCGAAAATCTGGACGACCAGAGAGACGAACATACGAAATGGCACCCCCAGAGCCATTGAAGACTTTGCTTACTGGAACTACGTCAGAATCTATGCTTTTTTTTATCAAAAAAGAGAAAATATAACTCATGTTTCCAAATGACGTCATTTGGTGCCCAAATCGAAAATCAAGATCAATTTATGCCTACTTTCAAAGTAAAAGGGCAAATTTATGATGGAGCAGGGACCCTTCTACCATTCTCAGGCGAGAATCATAAATTTTTACAATTGTACTTCATCAGTGATAGAAATTCTGAATTGAATACACGCTGCGAAATTTCTCCCAACATTGAAAGGAGAATCGTTTCCCAATTGCAAAATCTTTTCCACGAAAATAATAATTTAGTACGTCTGTTCCAAACAACCATCGATTTGATGCCTACAGATACGCATAAAACTGTTATTTCCGCTGACAACACGCCTCCTGGCCAACATATGCGTAGATACAATGCTCCAACTATCGACGAAGTGGCAATCGTTATATTCGGTGATCAGTTTTTACCTCGAAATATTATTCTTCATAAGCGAAACGCTCAGTTGGTAAGAATTACTAAAACTCACCGAGTTATAATTATAGGGTTAGAATTAATAAGTAACCGCGAAAAAATTTACAAATTAGTTATAGTCTTCTCGAATTTCTTTTCTAAAGACTAGATCTTTTGAATAAGCTTGCTTGCAAAAAAAATAATATGCTACATTAAAAGAAAAACAGAAAGAAAAACTATAAAAGAAAAAAAACTATAAAAAGAAAAAAACAAAAGAAAAAAAACTTAAAAAAAGGTAAAAAAGTAAAAAAAAAGATTAAAAAACTAAAAAACTAAAAAAGCTAAAAAAAGAAAAAACTAAAAAAAGGAAAAAATTAAAAAAGAAAAATAACTAGAAACAGAAAAAACTAAACACAGAAGAAAATAAAAATAAAAAAAAAAATAAAAAGGAAAACTAATAAAGGAGAAAAAACTAAAAAATAAAGAAGAAAAGAATACTAAGCAAAGAAGAAAAAACTAAAAAATCTAAAAAAGGTAAATAACTAAAAAAAAGAAAGAAAAACTGAAAAAAAAGAAGAAAAAGAAAACTAAAAAGGAAAAAAAACTAAAAAAACTAAAAAAAGGGAAAAGCTAAAAAAACTATATTTGTGTCCCGGTGTCCCAGTTTGTAATTTCTCTTTGAGTGTCCCGGTCGTCATTTATATTCCCTCTATCCCGGTCGTCATTTGTGTCCCGCTGCCCCGGTCTGTTGTGTCATCTTATAATAATGTAATTTACAAAGCCTTATTTACTTATAATAACTTCACATGCAAACCCACAAAAAAACAAACATGCATTTATACAACTTATTTTTATATATATAGATATAGTTTCTTTTTTAGTTTTTTTCTTTTTTAGTTTTTTCTTTTCTTAGTTTGTTCCTTTTTAGTTTTTTTTCAATTTCTTCTTTTTATTGATTTTTTTCTTTTTTAGTTTTTTCTTTTTTTAGTTTTTTTCTTTTTTTAGTTTTTCTTTTTTTGTTTTTTCTGTTTTTTAGTTTTTTTCTTTTTAATTATTTTTTCTTTTTTAGTTTTTCTTTTTTTTAGTTTTGTAGCTTTCTTAGCTATTATCTTTTTAGTTTTTTACCTTTTTTATTTTTTTTTTCTTTTTTTTAGTTTTTTACCTTTTTTTCTTTTTTAGTTTTCATTTCCTTCTTTATTTTTCAGATATACAAACCCTCAAACATACAAAAAAAACAAACATGCTTTAATTTTCTTTCTTTTTTAGTTTTTTATATTTTTTTGTTTTTTGTTTTTTTTTCTTTTTAGTTTTTTTCCTTTTTTATTTTTTTGTTTTTTTAGTTTTTTTTAGGTTTTTGTTTTTTTTAAGACGTCATATGCAAAAAACAAACATGCTTTAATTTTTTTCTTTTTAAATCTTTTTCAAAGTTTTTCAATTCGTCAATGTTAATTCTACTATTGACACTTGGAAAAATCTTTATGTACCAAGCATGCTAAAGCTGAACAATTTATAATAAACCTCAAAATTTTGGGTATCTGTTTTAAGGTTTTCGAATTACTTTAATCTATTGTCAAAATATATAGAAATATTTGTGCGATTCCCAGTTTTTATATATATTGATAAGTTTTCTCTTCTTTTTTAATTTTTCTTTTTTAGTTTTTATTTTTTTTAGCTTTTTTAGTTTTATTTATTTTTTTTAGTTTTTTACCTTTTTTTATTTTTTTTTAGTTTTTTCTTCTTAGGGTTTTTCTTTTTCTTTTTTTAATTTTTTTTTAATTTTTTAGTATTTTTCTTTTTTTTCTTTTTTTTTGTTTTTAACCCTTTTTACTTTTTTCAGTTTTCTTTTTCTTCTTTATTTTTCAGATTGAAGATTGTGAGAAATTTTGCAACGTGTATTCAATTCAGAATTTCTATCACTGATGAAGTAAAATTGTAAAAATTTATGATTCTCTTCTGAGAATGGTAGAAGAGACCCTGCTCTATGATAAATTTGCCCTTTTTCTTTGAAAGTAGGCATAAATTGATCTTGATTTTCGATTTGGGCACCAAACGACGTCATTTGGAAACATGAGTTATATTTTCTGATGTTTGATAAAAAGCGCTTAGATTCTGACGTAGTTCCAGTAAGCAAGGTCTTCAATGGCTCTGGGGGTGCAGCCAGTAGAGGAAGTTCAACTTTCCCTGAGGCGCAACACGATCCCATTGTTTCACCTGTTCAAAGAATGGTTTCAAGAACCTATATATATTAAAATAGGTTGTATGTCTGTTATGTCTGTTAGACTATGTCTGTCATGCCAAATTATACTTTCTATATATATAAAGATAAGTTGTATGTGTTTTTCTTTTTTTCTTTTGTTTTTTTTTAGTATTTTACTTTTTTTTCCTTTTTTTAGTTTTCTTTTTTTCTTTATTTGTTAGTTTCTTTTCTCCTTTTTTAGTTTTTCGTTTTTCCTTTTTAGTTTTTCGTCTTTATGAGTTTTTTTCTTGGTTTTTGTTTTTCTCTTCTTTTGTTTTTTCTTTTGTTTTTTCTTTTTTTTTTCTTAGCTTTTTTTTCTTTTTAGTTTTTTTTAGATTTTACCTTTTTTTAGTTTTTTCCTTTTTTAAAGTTTTCTTTTTCTTCTTTTTTTCCGTTTTTTTCTTTTTTTCTTTTTAGTCTTTTAGTTATTTACCTTTTTAGTTTTTTCTCCTTTATTAGTTTTCCTTTTTCATTTTTTTTATTTTTTATTTTTTCTGTTTTAGTCTTCTGTTTCTAGTTATTTTTCTTTTTAAATTTTTTTCCTTTTGTTAGTGTTTTCTTTTTTTCGCTTTTTTAGTTTTTTATTTTTTTTCTAGCTTTTTGAGTTTCTTACCTTTTTTTAAGTTTTTTCTTCTTTTATTTTTTTCTTTTTATAGTTTTTTTTCTTTTTTAGTTTTTCTTTCTTTTTTCATTTAATGTATTCATTTAATGTTTCATTTAATGTTTTTTTTGCAAGCAAGCTTATTCAAAAGATCTAGTCCTTAGAAAAGAAATTCGAGAAGTCTATAACTAATTTGTTGACTATAACTAATTGGAAGAGCAATTGAAGTACAATTATAAAAATTTATGATTCTCGTATGAGAATGGTAGAAGGGAGCCTGCTCTATGATAAATTTGCCCTTTTACTTTGAAAGTAGGCATAAATTGATCTAGATTTTCGATTTGGGCACCAAACGACGTCATTTGGAAACATGAGTTATGTTTTCTGATCGGTGATAAAAAAAACGCTTAGATTCTGACGTAGTTCCAGTAAGCAAAGTCTTCAATGGTTCTGGTGGTGCAGCCAATAGAGGAGGTTTAACTTTTCCTGAGGCTCAACACATTCCCATTGTTTCACTATTGAATTTCAAGGCCTTGCAATAGGGACAAATTTTAGACATAGTCCCGATTTGAACACATCTACTATAATCATCGACTGGGCTGTACCTGAATGCCAGGCAATAATTTTCAGGTTGTTCTTGTGATTCCTCGGCACGCTTTCTTTTCTTACTTTCTCTATCAGCCGCAAGCCTGTTTTCTTGCTCTTCTTGTGATTCCTCGGCACGCCTTCTTTTTTCACTTTCTCTTTTAGCAGCAAGTCTGGTTTCACGTTGCTTTGGTAGTTCCTCGACACGCCTTTGTTGACGTAAATTGCACATTCCTAATCTAGCAATGTCTCTTGAAGCCGCAATCCTGTTTTCACGTTGCTCTTGTGATTCCTCGACAAGCCTTCTTTTTTACATTCTCTTTCAGAAGCAAGTCTGGTTTCGCGTTGCTCTGGTAGTTCCTGGACACGCTTTCGTTGACGTAAATTGCATATTCCTAATCTGGCCCTTTCTCTTTAAACCGAAAGCCTGGTTTTCCTTTTAATTTTTCTTCTTTATTAGTTTTTTTTCGTGTTTTTTGCTTTTCTCTTCTTTAGTTTTTTCTTTTGTTTTTTCTTTAGTTTTTTTGTTTTCTTAGCTTTTTCTTTTTCTTTTTAGTTTTTTTTAGTTTTTCCCTTTTTTAGTTTTTTTAGTTTTCTTTTTCTGCTTTTTTTCTTTTTCTTTTTTCCTTTTTAGTTTTTTAGTTATTTACCTTTTTTAGTTTTTTAGTTTTTTTCTTTTTTTTAGTTTTCTTTTTATTCTTCATTTTTTAGTTTTTTCTCCTTTATTAGTTTTCCTTTTATTTTCTGTTTTTAGTTTTTTCTGTTTCTAGTTATTTTTCTTTTTCAATTTTTTCCTTTTTTAGTTTTTTAGTTTTTTCATCAGTTTTTTTTAGTTTTTTACCTTTTTTTTAAGTTTTTTTCTTCTTTTATTTTTTTCTTTTTATAGTTTTCTTTCTCTTTTAGTTTTTGTTTCTTTGTTTCATTTAATATAGCCTATTATTTTTTTTGCAAGCAAGCTTATTCAAAAGATCTATTCTTTAGAAAAGAAATTCGAGAAGACTATAACTAATTTGTAAATTTTCTTGCGGTTACTTATTAATTTTAACCCTATAATTATAAATCGATGAGTTTTAGCAATTCTTACCAACTGAGCGTTTCGCTTATGAAGAATAATATCTCGAGGTAAAAACTGATCACCGACCATAGCGATTGCCACTTCGTCAGAAGTGGCATTCTCGCCAGAGAATTGTAGAAGGGCCCCTGCTCTATGATAAATTTGCCCTTTTACTTTGAAAGTAGGCATAAATTAATCTTGATTTACGATTTGGGCAATAAACGACGCCATTTGAAAACATGAGTTATATTATCTGATGTTTGTTGAAAAACGCTTAGACTCTGACGTAGTTCCAGTAAGCAAAGTCTTCAATGGCTCTAAGGGTGCCATTGCGTATGTTCGTCTCTATGGTCGTCCAGATTTTCGCATCTGGGGGTGCAGCCAGTAGAGGAAGTTTAACTTTCCCTGAGGTGCAACACATTCCCATTGTTTCACCTGTTTCAAGAATTGTTTCAAGAACCTATATATATATATAAATAGGTTGTATGTCTGTTATGTCTGTTACACTATGTACGATTTTACCTTCGTCATATGCTGGCAGTCCCCGTCATATGCATGAATATGCTCAAGATGCTATTGCGTATGTTCGTCTCTATGGTAATCCAGATTTATTTATTATATTTACATGTAATCAATCTTGGGACAAGATACAGCAGTTTTTACTTCAAGGACATTCGGCGGTTCATAGACATGACATTACGGCCCTTGTCTTCTGGCAAAAGTTGAAATCACTGATAAACTACATAGTCAAACTTGAAGTGTTTGGGTCAGTGCGATGCTGGATGTACTCAGTGGAATGGCAAAAACGAGGTTTGCCACACGCACATATACTAATCTGGCTACATAATAAAATTACTTCTAACCAAATATGCAGTTATCAAGGTTGAACCTGTCACCAACCTCGCAATGGCCTAGGGGATAAAGCTGCACATCCGTGTTTGAAAGAAAGTTGGACGAATGATAGAACGTTGGATGATTGGAAGAAGGTTAGACAATTGAAGAAAGGTAAAATGATTGAAAAAAGGTTGGATGATTGAAAAAAGCTGTTTGTTCGAAAGAAGATTGGAAAATTGAAAGAAAGGTTGTATGATTTTAACTAAAGGTTGTATGATTGAAAGAACGTTGGATGATTGAAAGAAAGTTAGACGATTGAAGAAAGGTTAGATGATTGAAAAAAGGCTGGATGGTTGAAAAAAGGTCGGTACTTCGAAAGAAGATTCGAAAATTGAAAGAAAGGTTGTATGATTTTAACGAAAGGTTGTATGATTGAAAGAAGGTTGGATGATTGAAAGAAGGTTAGATGATTGAAAGAAGGTTGCATGATTGAAAGAAGGTTGGATGATTGAAAGAAGGTTGGATGATTGAAAGAAGGTTGGATGATTGAAAGAAGGCTGGACGTTTGAAAGAAGGTTGGATGATAGAGAGAAGGTTAGATGATTGAAAGAATGTTTGATGATTGAAAGAAGGAGAGAAAGAAGGTTTTTGTGTTTGAAAGAAAGTTAGATGAATGAAAGAACGTTGAATGATTGAAAGAGGGTTAGACGATTGAAGATAGGTTAGATGATTGAAAAATGGTTGGATGGTAGAAAAAAGGTTGGTTGTTTGAAATAAGATTGGAAAATTCAAAGAAAAGTTATATGATTGAAAGAAAGATTGTATGATTGAAAGAAGAAGGTTGGATGATTGATATAAGGTTGGATGACTGATATATCCTTTTAATCATCGAATTTTGTATTACTAGCTTTATTGGCGCAACTTTTCGACCAGGGTCAAATGGTTTTATTGGTTTACTTCTTTTACTACTACTGAAGCTACGAAAGTCTAGTTCTGTGGGCATTATTTTGCTACTGTATAAAATATGATTGTCATTGGTGCCTTTTTCCAAAGTAAATTGTGGGTGATGTTTATAAGGCTCTATAATGATTTCCGAGTCATTAATCTGAAAGACTCCAAGAATATAATTGATCGATTGATTAATCGACTGATCGATGAAAAAGAAGGCATTATTTTCGGTCTTTTCTGAATGATTGTATGATTGATGAAACCCTTGCAATGGAGGGATTTGAACCTGGGTACATTTGAATTTAGCCCAAGGTCTGATCCACTTTACCATCACAAGGTACTTATAATTATGTACAATCTTGCTTATGATACTTCAAGTTATAATTATAGGGTTTGAATTAATAAGTAACCACAAGAAAATTTACAAATTAGTTATAGTCTTCTCGAATTTCTTGTCCGGAGACTAAATCTTTTGAAAAAGCTCGCTTTCAAAAAAAATAATACATTAAAAGAAAAAAGAAAGAAAAACTAAAAAAGAAAAAAAACTAAAAAAAGAAAAAAATAAAAGATGAAAAAACTTAAAAAAAAGGTAAAAAACTAAAAAAAAACAGAAGAAAAAACTAAAAAAGCTAAAAAAAGAAAAAACTAAAAAAATTAAAAAGAAAAATAACTAGAAAAAGAAAGAACTAAAAACAGAAAAAATAAAAAATAAAAAAAATAAAAAGGAAAACTAATAGGCCTAAAGGAGAAAAAACTTCCATAAAAAAGAAAGAAAAAAACTAAAAAAGATGAAATTCATCTCCATATGCAAGTTACAGTGAATTAAATGAAAAACTCGAATGTTTTTTAACACTTAAAGCCCCATCGCCCTAAATAAGCTTAATTTTAATCCAAATAGTTAAATTTCAATACAAACCAGCTATACTCGATTGCACAGACGGGCGGACAAATACAAATCAGCTATACTCGATTGCACATACGGGCGGAAAGACAGACAGACAGATCTCAAAAACCTATCTTGGTGGATATTTTCCACTGTCCAAATAGGTGATGATACCTGCATGATGATATGCCATTGTTTTCCTTGTTTTGGATCCAATTAGCCAACATGGCTACCTAAGACGTTGTAAAATCCGTCCGTCCGTCTGTCTGTCTGTCCGTCCGTCTGTGTAATCACGTATAGGGGGAGAAACGTTGGTTGGATTTGGATGAAAATTTTGATGGCCAGATTTGGTGCCAAGGATCATGAGACACATCAAGTTGAAAGATGAAGACCCTAGCTCAAATAAAAGAGGGGGGAGAGGGCTTTACCTGCTAAAAACAGTTTTTCATTTAATTCAGAGGAACTTGCGAATGGATTGATGGATCTGAATAAAAATTGAACTAAAGAGGCCTAAGGTCATGACACATATCAAGTTTTGAGATAATGACCCTAGCTTAAATATAACAAGGGGGAATGGGTTTTAATTCCTGAAAAATTTAATTTTTTTGTTTAATTTAGTATAACTTGCAAATGGAGTAACGGATCCGAATCTAAATTAGACCAAAGATGCCTAAGATCAGGGCTCATATTAAGCTCCGGTATCACAAACCCTATCTCAAATAGGGCGAGAGGGAGAGGGTTTCAAGTCTTAAGAAAGTTGAGTTTTCCTTTAATTTAGTAGGGCCTATAACTTATGAATGGAGTGACAAATCTGAAGTCAGATTCGTCTGAATACCTGAATTTGCTGAAACGAATTTGACAAAATACCACTACATTGGATCCTCCTAGAATTACCTAGACTTGTTTATTGCAGACAACATTTAGATGGGCAAAGATTCATAGCTTCAGTAGTTTTACCAATAATATGGTCCTGAAGATGATGAAATGGTAGAAATCTGGTTCAGTTGACGAGATGACAAAACTTAAACACTAATGTTTTAGAAATATAAGACCAAATGGACTATAGTATGCAACATTTAGCACAAAACAAGGGATTTTAGCTCACTGTCGACCAGTGAACTGCGAAATAATTTCAATTTTCTTTGTTATATAACTTTTAAACAAAAATTAAACCAAGTGTTAATAATACTATAATTTTTTTTGTCAAGAACAAATACCTTATTTCATATCCAAAAATAGGGCATGGAGGTATATCTGAGTTTCCTCTAAATCTAAAGGGCGATGTTTTCTTGTACATTGCCAAAGCACAGACACACAAAAGCTATATCTGAGTTTGCTCTAAATCTGAAGGTGATGTTTTCTTGTACATTGCCGAAGCGCACACACAGAAACTTGTCGTGTCAAAGGTAAAGTATTTGAAAAACAAGTACATTAAAAGTATCTTAAGTAATAAGTATTTCGTAATCTTACTTAAGTATCAAGTAATAAGTACACCCTAGAGTTTTTACTTAAGTACAATTACAAGTAATGGAAAATTTTACTTAAGTAGTACTTCAAGTAAGTGACAGCACATATATATATATATATATATATATATATATATATATATATATATATATATATATATATATATATATATATATATATATATATATATATATATATATATATATATATATATATATATATATATATATATATATATATATATATATATATACATATATATATATATATAAATATATACATATATATATATATATATATATGTATATATATATATATATACATATATATATATATATATATATATATATATATATATATATATATACCATCTTTATAAATGAGTGATAATTGTGTATATATGTCTATCTTATGTTCTCGTTAAAGAGTGTATTGGGGTACTACAGTTCTCAAAAAATAAGTTAGAATAAAAATTAACTCCTGTTTCGTTTCATAAAGCAGGATACCTTATGCATATTGGATAGAATTAATTTAAATAAAAAGGAAAATTTTGGTAAGGATTTGCTTACTTCGTTTCTTTTAATCCTTAATAATATAACCTTATCTCTGTGTCCAAATGTATCGTTCAAATTTTAATTCGTTTTTCTCTGAAATGTACACAGGGGTGCCAATCAAGGCTGTATCCAGGTGAGGGGGATTAGGGGGTGGTCACCCCCCCCCCCCCTGAAATGATTGTCCGACTCGTAAAAACTTAAAAAAATGAACATAATTTTTTTTAATATGTTTTTTTTTGTGCTCCCTCTGAAAAAATCTTTTTGTAATCTGAAAAAAAAAATCTTAGATACGACCCTGGTGCCAATTTATAAGATTAGAATTTGAAAACATCTTTCTGTTTTTTTTTTGTTTTTTTTTTTATTGAAAGAACCAAAAGAACAACAAAATTGCCCCTCCCCATCTATATATATAGAAATAAGTTGATTGTTTGTGTGTCTGTCGACTGACGTCATGTTTCTCGACTGACATCATTATAAGGATTGAGTATTATGTTGTCATGAAGTTGTTTGTCGACTGACGCCATGTTTGTCGACTGACGAGATTAGAGACCGGGACACCTGGACACAAATGACGACCGGGACACTCAAAGAGAAATTACAGACTGGGACACCGGGACACAAATAACGACCGGGACACAGGGAATATAAATGACGACCGGGACACAGGGACACAACTACAAAGGGGACGCCGGGGGGCACAGGGGGATATATAAATGACGACGGGGACACAGAAAATGTTCGATTAGCAATCACCATCAACAAAGCTCAAGGGCAATCATTAGAATAATGAGGTATAGATCTGAATACGGATTGTTTTTCCCATGTACAATTATATATTATATGTTCAAGAGTCGGTAAACCCGACAATCTATTTATATGCACAGGACAGCGAAGAATGTTGTATATTCGCAAGTTTTACGTAGTTTAAAACATATATATATATATATATATATATATATATATATATATATATATATATATATATATATATATATATATATATATATATATATATATATATCTATATTCACAGGTGGGACACAGGGACACAACTACAATGGCGCGTAACGACTTACATGTGGGGGGGGGGGGGTGCGAAGCGCCCCCACCAACTAGATGCTGGGGTTGCGCGAAGCGCCACCTCAACAGCTAGTAGATTTTAAAAGTACTTTCTCCCCCACTCTACTTTTACGTGAATTGGTGTTCTTAGTTGTATGGGAACTGCCAAGAAGCCAGATTATAAGGAAATTTGGATCAATAATAATGCAAAATAACCATAATTGAGCTGTTTTTCCGATTAGGTGCTGGCGGCATATCGTAAGCACCTATAATTTTGTTCGTTTAAATTATCTAAAAAATACAGATAATTGGGATTTGAATCCCAATTGCTGATGAATTTCCCCAAGAGTATGTTTCAGCGTCGCTGGGGCTGCTGCTCCGGATAAGTCCAACTACCCCAGACGTAACCGTCATTCGCCTTTTGTTTTAAAGCTCTCCTTCTCTTTCTCTTTCTTAACAAAAGACTTTTACTTTCGTTAACTTAGGTGTAAAAAAAAGTACAATACATAGAAACCAAAATCGATTCATTCCATTACCCTCGAAGTGATACTGAGAAATTGGTTTACTGGTACTTAACTTGATATTGGCACTGGGATATTTAAGCCTTATTGCTTATGTTTAACATCCCTCACAGCTAGGGAAAACGGCCCGATATATCACCCTTTTTTGTATAAATATTTTGCCAGACTCTTTCTATAAAGAAGTTGTGTTAAGAATTTTGGGATTCACCAGAACGACCATCTTTCTCGGTCTCGAAGAAATTACGAAGTCCCATTACAAAACTGTTTCCAAAGGTTGTCAACAGCTTTTCATTTGAACATGGGTCTGAATTATATTCTGAAATTAACTACACTTTTTATTGGTGGCGGACTCTCACCTTAAAAAAAAATGTAAAAGTAAGAAATTCTTTTCATGGATTTTAGAATGAGTAACGGATTAAGTGAGTGTTTTTGCTGCGTGTAACATTGAGTCATCTAAGAGGATTGTGGCAAGTTTATACCACCAAGGAACAGTCTTTAAGATAGCATTAAAAGCATCCCATCTACCAATGTAGTACCAATGCCTATTTTCTTAGGGTTTAGTAGTGAGTCCTGATAGGTTGAAGCTTCATATTCGAAATATGACCAGTTTTTTTTTTATCTTTTTGCGAATGTGCAGCTCATATTCATTTTTTGGAGCATGTGCCTGTACAAATAATTCTTTGTTAAAATCTGGCATCTCCAAAATCCGTGCTTTACTTACAACTTGCTTCAGGCTTTGAAAATATTCTATTTGGACTTCAGTTAAGCTTAGCTTGTTTGGAGAGTGCTATTTTAGTAATTTGGTCTGTCGCCCTGCAATGAAAGCATAGCTCGTAATGAATTGTTAGAAGCCTAGTAGGTGGTCTCATCTCAAACTGAGCGGACCGCCATAGTACAACCGATATAGGATTGTATTCGAATGTTTTTATTTTGATGTCCCGCGTTTTTATCATTTGGAGCAGCTCATCTATTGCAGATACAACGCCCAAGATAAAGGACCTCTAAGTGTTCTACTTCAACCTTTGTTCAATATGTTATCAAACCAGCTTCTTTTGTCCCTTAAAGTGTATAAAAGTATTACGGCCCCTTAAATCGGTCCGAAAAAATTTATTGCTTGGTTCAGGTATTCTATCCATAAGTCACTGAAATTTTGTTTGTGTTCTACGGAGTTAATTCAGCATTATATCGAAATTGATCAAGAATTCATTTGGAGGTTTCATTTTTGCTCTCGTCACCTAGTTCAATTTTCTAATAGCCTCCAACCACTCCAAGATGCTAAAAAAAATTTGTGGCTATCTCAAGCATGCATCAAACTTCACCTTCATAGTAGCCTGCTTGCTTAGAGAAATATGGCAAGGTTTTTTACGAAACAGAGGAGGGTTGTGTTTTGTTCAGTACCCTATTTGATTTTAATTCGACGAGATGCCTTAGAAATAGTTTGACCGAGTGCTTCAGAAAATGTGCCCTCGAATCATTATGGAATTGTCGGAAGTTCTTTCTTTCTTCTAGAGGTTTAATATATTTAGTCATTCTCGGGAAGGACCCTTCTTTATCGAAGGACTCTAGAATAAAAAAAAAAATATATAAGAGGCCTCTATCAAAGGACTCGAAAGCTTAAACTATTCGAGGTAGCCATCGGTAAGTAGTTATAGAAAACCTCTACATGATTGGAAACGTGTATTTGCACATCTTTGAATGTACCACATGCTACCGGCTCCGTGAAAACGGCAGACAATTGTCATTTGGACAAGTTTTCTATTATCATGCTTATAGAATTCCCGTGTTTAAGTCATAGAATTGCCTTCTAGGCCAGTTACATGGTGCGTAGCTGGTCAGCTCTCTGGGTGCCTTGATTTTTCCCAAGATTTTTTTTTCCACAATTAAAATTAATTTGGCTTCAAGTTTTTGTGTGACCTGTACTAACCGTAGGCCCTAGCTAAAAAAAGAAAAAAAGATACTTGGATCATTTCACTCAGTGACCTTTGTTCATGGACTCGATTTAAATTATCGGCCCGCCTAAACTAGACCGTTCAGTAGAAACTGAAATAGCCTTGTCAAATAGATTGTCGTCTAGATTTTTTTGTTGCCGATATTGAGGATCTAACCTAGTTGGCCTTGCTGACTTAAATGGATATTTTGACGTATGGTTCTTCTTGGAAAAAATCTAACGTAATTTTTAATGTAATGTAACTAAAGATTGTTCAAAGAACATTGAATGTATGTACTTTTTAATCAAGTCAAATCAGTTACTCCCAAAGAGTATTTTAGTGACACAGCTTAGAGACTAATCCAGTCAAATAACTCGTCCCAAGGAAATTCATTACAGGTAGTATCACCATTTCTCTACAATAAAAACAGAAACATCACTGAAACCAGCAGAGGTGGTTTCTGCAATTCTTTCAGAGGTAACCTGAGCGGTTTAATATGAAAGCAGCAATAGATTTTTTGACTACTAATCTCACTTTTTATTTTTCTTAAAGGACATATCCGAATCTGTTTTACAGTTGATAAGATCTAGCCAATCTAGTACGGTCAGCACTGTTTATTTGTTCCAACTTATTGCCATTTACTGGAAAAGATCGCACTGGCTCTTTGCCAATACATAGAAATAAGATTGTGAAGTCTCATGAATGATCTTGTGATGCTGGAGTATGGTTCTTTTAAATTTTGAAGTCACTAGTTGGCTCTGAAAGCAGCTTATAGACAGCTTTACTGATAAATAAAGCTCTCAGAGAGACTGCTCGCTTTGAATGGCTCTGTTGAGTATTTGTGGCTACATATTCATAGATGACAAATTATGCATCAGTATTAACATTATTAGAAAACTCTCGGATTCTCATAAGATGAGTAATGTTAACAGCCAGGGAATTGTTGATGCCCAGCAAATTGGTCCCTACAGCTTTTGAAATGTGTGCTATTTAATCAGCAAACTCTTCAATACACTCATTCATAGAGTCCCTGCTTAGTACGACAGTTTGCTGAAGGAGAGCAGAAATCGTCTATTGCCCCGCATTTATATATTTTATGGAGTTTAGATCTGTTTCTTCTCAACTTTCTGACTTTCTTTGGTTTCCACGAGCTCTACTACTTTCAGGCTTTCCTTGTAAACACTACACAAACACAGCTGATATACTTAAGCTCGACTTTAGCGGGCCAAATATAGTTTTTCCCGTCCTCCTGTTAGCAATTTTTTGACTTCGCCTAATGCTTGTTTCTTCAGTCTTTTAATTGCATTAAGATTCCTTGGCCATCAATTTGAGTTCTGTATCCTTTTCATCAAGTTTTTGTTCTAAGACTAGTAGCACCCAAGCTGCTTTTGTCGTTGTGCTATATAACAAAGTTAAAGAGTGGAAATACAACTTGTTAATGTCTTCATTTGATATATAATTGTTGGGAGCCTGGTATTTTGTATATTTGCGTTTATAATCGTGTTGATCCTTTAATTACTGTTTAAAACCATGATTTACATCCTAAAGCTCTGTTTTGTAATTTCCTGCCAAATAATGTGTTTCCACTAATTATTGCCAATATAATCTCTTAGAGGGACTTTGGTATTGCCGTGCATTTATAAAAATTGCTTAAAACCACAGTTAGAACGTAAAAAGCAGTCTCCGTCTCGCTGCTAGTGATTGAAGCAGCAAACAACTCTGTCAATGATTCACTCATTCGCAAGTTAAAAATACCTTATTTTTTTAATTTTTAGAATTAACCTCCCCCCCTTCAACTCCCCAAAATAGAACAGATCCGTTCCGGTTATGTCAATCCCGTATCTAGGACTTGTGCTTATCTTTCCCACCAAGTTTCATCCCGATCCCTCCACTCTAAGCATTTTCCAAGAGTTTAGGTTACGCCCCTCCCCAACATCCCGTTCACCAGATAAGGTTGCAATTTAATGTAAGAGTTCTGACACATGATATTCTTCCAAACATCAAATTTCATTAAGATCCGATCACTCCTTCGTATGCTAAAAATACCTCATTTTTCAAAATTTTCAGAATTAGCCCTCCTCCCCCAAAGAGAGCGGATCCTTCCCGATTATGTCAATCACGTATCTAGAACTTGTGCTTATTTACTAGTTCTAGTAAGCTAGAATTGCAAAGATTTTTCATCTTCAGGGGTGAGGGGTTAGGTAAATATACTAAATGGCTTACCTTATATTCGTTTCTAGTACATTTTAAGCTAGGGAAATTTTTCCTTGGTCAAATGGTTATGCAACAACCATAGCGTAACATAATATCATAGTTTCGCGATTATTGATACAAAGATTGTGTGGCACTCAATTAGTGATACACACAGTCAGTTTGTTGTTGCCATCAAACAAATCAGGAGTAAATAGTAGGCATTATTTTAAATAGCGTAGCCTTAGCTTGCACGTTCTGAATTTTTAGAAACATCAACAAATATTGCTTCAGGTTTTATGTTTCGGGCCATTATATTTATTATAGTGTATACTGTGGGTAAACTTGCCAAGCTGAGTGGAAGCTCATATCATTATCATTGAATAAAATAGAGACGTCATTGCCGGATACCTATATAGGAAGGCCGTATGTGGTATAGCCCAAAGGACGATGCTGTAATCTAATCTAAGTTCAAAGAGTCACGCCGATTAAAAAGTAATGTGCTCAGCATGACTTTTGAGATAGACCTTCTAGAATTTGATACCATTGGCTGCAGCAATTGTTTACCTGAACAGGAAATGACAATTGACTAAGTAAAACCATTGATAACATTAATAAGAAAATCAAGACTCACAAGAATTTTCGATAGTGCCACTGCATTAAGCATTAACTGAGTTGAAAAGACATTACTTTGATTAAAATAATTGAAGACATTGACCCTGTTTGCTTGATTAGAAATGAACTATTCGCTTGAGCAATTCTATCCTTTTCAAAATAATTTGTTCTAGGTTTTCTCTCTATAGTTGGAACAGGTACAGGTTAAAATATGCAGTATAATTTGGGCTTAGTTTCGTTTGAAACGAACGAGGCCGAGGCAAAAGAATGGTTTTCGAAGATCTTGGAATTTTATCGTGAGTTCAGATGTAGTTGTAAATATCTAACTGTGTAAGCCTAAATTTCAAAGGTGCTTGTGTAATATCCTTTATATGGATAAGATCATGCCTACGGAAGATTTGGAATAACCAGAGCTAATGGCGAGCTCTTTTCATAAGACAAAGATTTATTTGAACAAAACCTCACCGAGATGCAGAAAGGGAGAAGGAAAACAGGTAATGTATCGCAGTTCATATAATTGACTTACCAATAAAGTGGACATACTACTCGATGCCTTTTTTATGCTCTTTACGAATATAATAATTGCTTCTTTCACAAATTCAAATTTAAGCACTTTTTGACCTAGCATAACTTAACTATAAATAATTTTGTCACTGAGAAAATGTAGTATTATTTTTTCGAAAACGACCGATAACTCATACTTTAATTGAAAATTTGTCATTTTTAAGATTTCAAAAAGTGTTTAAATTTGAATTTGCGATAGAAGCGATTATTATATTCTTAAAGAGCAAAAAAAGGCATTAAGTGTTATGTTCACTTCATTGGTAAATTATATGAACTGTGATACATTTACCGGGAAACATTACTACAGAGTCATGGCTCTTCTTCTTCACTGTTGTAACAAGGGCCTGTCCTCTTCTTTGTTTTTCCGTTTATTGAGTTTTCTTTTGTCTTATAAAGTACACTCCACTCTTTTTTTCGTAGTGCTCCATCATTCTGGTTGCATGAAGAAGGGTTTTCAATAAATAAAAATAACAAAATAGTGAGTGGCTATCTCAAGCATGCATCAAACTTCACCTTCATAGTAGCCTGCTTGCTTAGAGTAATATCTAAATCTCATACAGCCATTTGTTAGGGGTTTTTCGCCTTTTAAATTGTTTTAACTTTTTTTTTTATTCTACCCCTGATTAGCAACGCAATTATTCTACTGTCTTCTCGACGTTCGTAAAGGAAAAAAAGACAGAAAAACGAAGCGAAAAAACAACAAGAAACTAAAAACCTCAAAAGTGGACACGTAAATTTCGGGCTTAGAAGGGGAGTATCTCTAAAATTTTGTTATTCAAAACATGACCAATTTAGTGATATGATATATTTTTTTTTCCTTTCAAAGTAAAGAACAAAACCATTAAAACACGATTAAATAGTATTTATAATGCACACGAGGCTAATCAACTTATAAAATATCAACTCGTAAGACTCCGTTTCATCATTGTTCTTCGTTTTTGCAAGTAGACTCTCGAGTAATAATAAAAAGGTCTGGATACAGCAGTAGACAAGAGACCCCATAGTTCTGCAAGAAAAGTATATGTAAAAACTAAAAGTTTATGATTCAGATTTATCCATTGCAATAGAACTTCCAAAACACTAGTTATTTGAATCTCAGTGAAAATTAGGACATCATCCGAGCTAATCTAAACTATTTCAACGATAAAAACAATAAAACCATATACATCACCGGATTTAAAAAAACAACAACAAAGAATTTATTAGCATAAACGTGCACGCTGAATATGGTTTAACAGTGCCTAAGCACGTAATTATTCTTTTTTTCCTTTGTCCACTGCATTGTGTCACATTGACAAACAAGAAGACCATAGGAGAGTACCAGCACTGGTCTTGAGCAGAGCTGAAGAAACCGTAGCGCTGAACCTCGCAGTCTTTGGAGTCCATCCAGCCCAGATATTATTTTACAGCCATTAAGTAAAAAAAAACAAAAAAACATAAAAGAATATTTACCAAGTAAGTAAAAGTTTCAAGAGTTTTTGAATCATTGACAGAGTTGTTTGCTGCTTCAATCACTAGCAGCGAGACGGAGACTGCTTTTTACGTTCTAACTGTGGTTTTAAGCAATTTTTATAAATGCACGGCAATACCAAAGTCCCTCTAAGAGATTATATTGGCAATAATTAGTGGAAACACATTATTTGGCAGGAAATTACAAAACAGAGCTTTAGGATGTAAATCATGGTTTTAAACAGTTTAAAGGATCAACACGATTATAAACGCAAATATACAAAATACAAGGCTCCCAACAATTATATATCAAATGAAGACATTAACAAGTTGTATTTCCACTCTTTAACTTTGTTATATAGCACAAGTAGCAGTGTTTTTGTATTATTTCAAAAGCAGTTTTATATCATGCTCTTGTATATCATGCTCTTGTTATATCATACTAAGTAATTGTAAAAGAGCATGATATAAAATAAGGGATGATATAAAAATGGGATGATATAAAATGGGAGAAAAAAATTTCTCCCATGAAAAATGTCCTCCCATGGAAAAATTCTCCCAGTAATTCCATTCCCGCTGAAAATTCCCCCTGTGCAATTCCCTGGAACATCCTCTACACTTGTAAATTTGAGAATCCTAAGAGAAAATATGACAAATAAAAAGTATTCTGCATATAAACTGCGAGATAACCCTTGTGTAAAATTGTTCCTCCCCAAGGAAAATTCTCCCCTTTGAAAATCCCCCACGCAAAAAAATTCCATCCTGTGGAATGTATAATTTATAATTTACAATAGAATAGTATACAATAATAGAGTAATAACAGTATACAATAGAATAGTATAACAATAGAATAGTATAATTTACAAAATTTAGTGCTTGTTATTGCAATTTTTCTGCCGCGATGTCGCAAAGATTTTTGAAATTCAAGAATTTTAGAAAATAGAATTGTAAAGTCCTGTGGTGGCGCAGTGGACTTGACCTTAGCTTGGTAATACGGGACCCAGAGATCGAATCACGCTGCAGGAATGCACTGCAGGGCCGACGCAGGGACCTTGGTAGTCAAGAAGCGTCGTTAATTGTTAAATAAAATAGAATTGTAAATATTCAGTGGTTGGCCTCTTCTGAGAAAATATACTATACAAATAAGAGTAGTACAACTATATTCCTATTCTATGCTATTTCTAAACATTATGACCACTTTTCTGATAATGCCCCCTCGTTTTCATGGTCAAAGACATAGCCTAATGAATAAGCAAAAACAAAGTGCAAGAAGACAATTTGATTTCTTATAAAAAACACTTATAAAAACGTATAACTTATAAAAAGCACGCATATGTAAAATTAGCTTTCAAATGCTTTCAACAATGGTGCTTTAAATGGTGTACTTTCCGTTTCGGTCCAAAACGATCTCCGAGGAGTTTCAAGCTCTTGTTCAACATTCGTGTAAAATTAATTTCGAATTAATATTTTCTATTAAAATTAGTCAAAATAAGAGTCCCCATTCCTCAATCAGATGCGAATGGTAAGTTTTTTCTCGATATACATTTTTCGTAATCTATTTTTTGACTTTTAGTTGTTTTTGGCCGTGGCTTGCTGTCATCCTAACACAAAATGATTTGAAAACTGATGTTAAGGAGACTATACTAAGAATATGGTTCAGTAAACGGTCCAGAGCTTTTTTGAAAGAATGGTTAGGACGATGTCGTCCAATTTTTACGGGAAAAGAATGCTACTACTACTAGCACTACTACTATTAACTCAATGCAGCACCAGGCTGCCAGAGCCTAACAGAGCTGCGCATATTCCTCCTCCAAACAAATCTGTTCAAAGCTATCCTCTTTGCACTGTCTCAACAACTTCCAATTTCCTTTAAATCCTTTCTTACGAACTCTTCCTAACCTACTTAACACCTAGGATGTTTTTGGTTGGCCGAAAAGGCCAACCATCAGATATATGACGATCTTTGGCAATCTGTCATCCTCCGTATGCAGTACATTTCCTCGTTATAGCCCTAGAAAGTGGGGTAGATCCGCATTTTTTTACAGCTATACTGCTTGATACTGATACCTCTCTGCTGCTTGAAATACGTTCAGACTTCAATTGGGCTGACAAAGTGAAGCTTTGAGTAAATTGGCACGGAGTAAAAGCGTCTCCAGCTCTTTTGACTCCTAGGTAACTAGACTTGTAGTAATATTTTAGCATTCTTAAAAAAATATATTTATATATTTTTATCAAGATGCCATGCTAAGTGTGCACTTTTACTTTTTTCCAATATTGCCTGCTTGCTCTGACTTTAATTTAAGAAGATGAAAGATGATGATTTCGTCTTTGCAACTTAACTAATCTATTCTTATTCAATTTTTTGGCCATTTGAATAACAGTCAAAATGGAATTTCTTTATTCTCAGTTAAGTGTTACACAATGAAGTCTCAATAAAAGATGATGTAAAAGGATGCCATTTTTCTATAAGCTAAGCCATGGCATTTTATGAAAACGTCCACTCTTGTTGAGCAGCTTGCATAGCTGTTTTTTATTCTCCCGCTACTCTCTGATAAAAATCATTGAAGAAATTTTCACACGAATGAAAATGAGTGATGTTGATGTGGGTGTCTCAGAACTGTGAATACAAATTTTTACGGGTTTTGCACGTTTTTTTTGGATTGAACACACATTTATACTGAAAACAGACCAGCACGAAAGGACAATACAGGACAGGAGCAGGTTTTTGTTCAATGATTTAAACGAGGAAAAGTGTATTCAAAAGCTCGCGGTGACGAAATGTAAGTAAGAAGCAACCCAACTCAATAGTAACGAAAACCCTAAAAAAATCAGAATCTTGATGCCCATTGATACATCAAAAGAATCAGATATTTATATTGATTTCAAATATGTAAGCTTTATAAAGTTTAGTCTTACCCATCAAAAGCTTTCAGCCTCAGAAAATTTGCCTAATTTCGAAAAAAGGGGTGAAACACCCCGTAAAAATCATAAAATCCTTATGAAAATCACACCACCAGATTCCACCAGTAGAGGTTTCGAGCTCCTACGTGGAAAAATGTGGAATTTTGTATTTTTTGTCAGAAGAAACATACCGGATGCGTGTTTATTTGTTTTATTTTTTCTTTCCAGGGGTGATTATATCGACCCAGTGGTCCTAGGATATCGTGAGAGAGCTCATTCGAAAGTAAATTAAAAGTTCTGTACCTTTTTGAGTGATCGATAAAATTGGAGGACAACTAAGCCCTCATCCATTGCTCATTTTTTCCCAAAGTCACCCGATCAAAATTTTGAGGTAGCCATTTTGTTCAACATAGTCGAAAAACCTAGTAACTATATCTTCGAAGATGAATTAATCCCCACAGTCCCTGGGAGAAAGGCTGCAAGTTGTAAACTTTGCCCATTGTTTACATATAGTAATGGTTGTTCGGAAGTATACAGACGTTTTCAGGGGGGATTTTTCTGGTGGTAGGAGGTCCAGGAGTGAAGGCTATGTGGGAATGAGGAAAGGAAGTTTTCCTTAAAGGGGGCGCAGGATTCCCCAGAATTATTTAAAAAAAAACAATTAGAAATTAAATAAAAAAAAACAAGTTTATTCAACTGAAAGTAAGGAGCAACATTAAAACTTAAAACGAACAGAAATTATAACGTGAATGAGGGTGTTAGCCCTCTTGTCAATACCTCCCTCTTTATGCTAAAGATTCTTTTAGTACCTTCAAAAGAACAATTTAGTCTAAAAAAACTCTTTGTGATTCAGGGATTATTCTTAAAGAATCGGAACTTTAGCGTAAAGACCGAGGTATTCACGAATGGGCGAACGCTCTAATATACGTAATAATTTCTGTTTGTCTAAAGTTTTCATGTTGCACCTTACTTTCAGTTGAAAAAACTTGTTTTTAATTTGAACAGAAATTACTCCGCATATGAAATGGACTTTTCCTTCTAAAATCCCTGCTCTTTACGGTAAAGTTTGACTCTTTCTCTTAACTCTACTTTTTAAAACAGTAAAAAACTTTAGCATAAAGAGCGGGGAGTTGAGGAGGAAAAGCCCCTTTCATATACGGAGTAATTTCTGTTAGTTTTAAGTTTTAATGTCGCTCCTTACCAGTCAAAAAAACTTGTTTTTTTATTTAATTTCTGAACGTTCTTGAATTAATTCATGTTTTGATTTTGGCTCTCCGCACGTAAATAATTAAAACGAAATTTGTATTTTTTTTTTGGCTAAATGGCTTTTTCATAGTTTTAATCGGATGATTTTGACAACAAAGGAGCGAAGGAGGAAGTCTAGTTGCCCTCCAATTTTTCGATTACTTAAAAAGGCAACTAGAACTTTTGAGTTTTTACGAACACTTTCATTAGTAAAAAATACGTAAATTACGAATTAACTTACGTAACAAACTTCTATATTCGCATATTTTTATTAGGTATATGAGGGGGTTCATCCCCTCATCAATACCTCGCTCTTTACACTGAAGCTTAAGTTTGTACCAATTCCTTAAGAATGACCCCTGAATCACAAAGGCCGTAGAATAAATAGTTGAAATTACTAAATATGCCTCGGCGCAAAGAGCGAGGTATTATGAGGAGGCGAACCCCTCATACAAGTAATAGTTACTGTTCGTTTTAAGTTTTAATGCTGCTCCTTACTTTCAGTTGAAAAAGCTTTCCATATTTATCTTTTCGTGTTTTTTTTTGGTAATGCTACAAAAGCCTGCGCCCCCTTCATTGAAATTTTCTTCCCCCATGATAAGTTACTCTATGGAAAGATCCTCCCACGTAAGCCCCGCTCAACTTCTCCCCCTCCTCCCAAACCAAAAAAAAAACTGAAAACGGCTGTACACTTCCCAATAATTACCATATGTAAACAGTGGTCAAAGTTTGTAACTTGCAGCCCTTCCCACAAGGACTGTGGGGGAGTAAGTCGTCCCCAAAGACATAGGTGTTAGGTTTTTCGACTATGGTGAATAAAATGTCTATCGCAGAATTTTTATCCAGTGACTTCGGGGGAAAATGAGCATGGGAGGAGGCCTAAGTGCCCTCCGATTTTTTGGTCACTTGAAAAGGGCACTAGAACTTTTAATTTTCGTTAGAATGCTCTCACGACGTTCTAGGACCACTGAGTCGATACGATCACCCCTGGGAAGAAAAAAAAACAGAAACAAACAAATAAACACGCATCCGTATCTGTCTTCTGCCAAAAAATGTGAAATTCTTTTTGTAGATAGGAGCTTGAAACTTCTAAATTAGGGTTCTCTGATACGCTGAATCTGATGGTTTGATTTTCGTTAAGATTGTATGACTTTTAGGGGGTGTTTCCCCTATTTTCTAAATAAAGCAAATATTCTCAGGCTCGTAACCTTTTATCCGTAAGACTAAACTTAATGAAACTTATATATTTAAAATCAGCATTAAAATGCAATCCTTTTGATGTAACTATTGGTATCAAAATTCCATTTTTTAGAGTTTCGGTTATTATTGAGCTTGGTCGCTTCTTACTACAGTTCGTTACCACAAACTGTTTGAAAACGAATCAGAGAGCTCCGGACTAGCAGGACAAAAACCCAGGAACTTTCTATGTCAGTTCCAGTCTATGCAAAGAGACAAGCTGTCATCTACCTACATAATCAAACAGCTTGTGTTAACGAACTGCAAGTAAGGAGTGACCCGGGTCAATAGTTAAAAAAAACTAAAAAAAAAACAGAATTTTAATACCAATATACGCATCAAAAGATTTTTCTACACTGATTTCAAATATATAAGTTTCACTAAGTTTAGTCCTACCTATAAGAAGTTACGAGCCTGAGAATATTTGTATTAAGTTGAAAAAGGGAAAACACCCCTTAAAAGTCATAGAATCTTAATGGAAATCCTACCACAAGATTCAGCGCATCAGAGAACCTTATTGCACAGGTTTCAAGCTATTACCTACAAAAATGTGAAATTTTGTAGTTTTTGCCAGAAGAAAGATCACGGATACGTGTTTATTTTTTTTTCTTCCAGGGGTTTTATATCAACCGGGTGGTCCTAAAATGTCACGAGAGGGCTCATTCAAACTGAAATTAAAAGTTCTAGTGCCTATTTTGAGTCACCAAAAAATTGGAGGGAGACTAGGCTCCTTTCCACACTCATTTTTTTCCCAGAGTCACCGCATTAAAATTTTGATAAAGTCATTTTGTTCAGCATGGTCGGAAGTTCTAATAACCCTGTCTTTCAGGAGGACTTAATCCCCCACATTTTTTAGAAAAGAGCTGCAAGTTATGGACTTGCCCATTATTTACATGTAGTATTGGTTGTTGGGAAGCATACAAACGTTTTCAGGATGGATTTTTATGGTGGGGGGAGGGTTTACGTGGAAGGATACTCCCAGAGAGGAAATTTTCATGGGAGAAGAGAATTATCCATAAGATGCGGGATTTCCCAAGATTATTCGATCAAAAACAAGTGAAAGTAAGGAGCAGTGTTAAAATTTAAAATGAACAGAAATTATTATGTATATGAGGGAGTTCGCCCTCTTGTCAACACCATGCTCTTTACGCTACTTGTTCTTTTAGTACTTTTAAAAGAGATATTTAGTGTAATCTAATGGTCTTAAAGAATTCTTTAAAAAATTCTTAAAGAATTGGAACAAAATTCAAACTATAGCGTAAAGACTGAGAAATTGAAGGGGGGTCGAACCCCATCATATATATTTAGTAGTTTCTGTTCGTTTTAAGTTTTAATGTTGCTCTTTTTTTTCAGTTGAGAAAAATAGGTTTTCTAATCTAATAGTAGCATAGCATCAATAGACGCAGGTGGAATACCTGAGGCTCGAAAATCGGTGGCTAAAACACTCTCCTTGTTAGAGAAACTCGCTGATGACTGTAATGCGGGGACCGACCCTCAAGATAGTACAGACAGAATGGAGCTCATCGGAGCCATCGTAGATCTCATGACTCGTCCCTCTTTTTGGCCAAAGTGAATTTTTACTTTGATTAATTGACTAATAAGTCGTTTTACATTGCCAGTTTATGTTTGCTTCGGCAGAAAAAAGACCTGACGCTGACTAACGTGCATCTAAAAAATACAGATAATTGGGATTTGAATCCCAATTGCTGATGAATTTCCCTAAGAGTATGTTTCAGCGTCGCTGGGGCTGCTGCTCCGGATAAGTCCAACTACCCCAGACGTAACCGTCATTCGCCTTTTGTTTTAAAGCTCTCCTTCTCTTTCTCTTTCTTAACAAAAGACTTTTACTTTCGTTAACTTAGGTGTAAAAAAAAGTACAATACATAGTTAAATATAATACCAAAATCGATTCATTCCATTACCCTCGAAGTGATACTGAGAAATTGGTTTACTGGTACTTAAACATAAGCAATAAGGCTTAAATATCTCAGTGCCAATATCATGTTGAGTCGGTACATCCCTCACAGCTAGGGAAAACGGCCCGATATATCACCCTTTTTTATATAAATATTTTGCCAGACTCTTTCTATAAAGAAGTTGTGTTAAGAATTTTGTGATTCACCAGAACGACCATCTTTCTCGGTCTCGAAGAAATTACGAAGTCCCATTACAAAACTGTTTCCAAAGGTTGTCAACAGCTTTTCATTTGAACATGGGTCTGAATTATATTCTGAAATTAACTACACTTTTTATAGGTGGCGGACTCTCACCTTAAAAAAATGTAAAAGTAAGAAATTCTTTTCATGGATTTTAGAATGAGTAACGGATTAAGTGAGTGTTTTTGCTGTGTGTAACATTGAGTCATCTAAGAGGATTGTGGCAAGTTTATACCACCAAGGAACGGTCTTTAAGATAGCATTAAAAGCATCCCATCTACCAATGTAGTACCAATGCCTATTTTTTTAGGGTTTAGTAGTGAGTCCTGATAGGTTGAAGCTTCATATTCAAAATATGACCAGTTTTTTTTTATCTTTTTGCGAATGTGCAGCTCATATTCATTTTTTGGAGCATGTGCCTGTACAAATAATTCTTTGTTAAAATCTGGCATCTCCAAAATCCGTGCTTTACTTACAACTTGCTTCAGGCTTTGAAAATATTCTATTTGGGCATCAGTTAAGCTTAGCTTGTTTGGAGAGTCCTTACTTTCAGTTAAAAAACTAGTTTTTTTTTATGTAATCTCTATAGGGGAGGAGCTCATCCATACATTTCTCTACGAGGTGTAAAGAATTGTATATGGTAGCCTGAACTTAGGTTGATATATGGTTCAGGCAGTTTATTACATGATGACATGTAATATTGGTAAAACGTGCTTAATTACATGGGTAAAATGAGCCATGTTTTTCGAATACATAAAAAGACAACTATAAATTTTAATTTTTAACTAATGTTTTTATAGGTAAAAAATATACGTAACTTAAGAATTAACTTACGTAACAAACTTTTATATTCTTAAATTTTTGAAATGTATATGAGGGGTTTTGTACCTTCGTTAATACCTCACTCTTTACACTAAATCGTAAGTTTTGTGCCGATTCTTTAAGAATGACCCCTGAATCAGAAAGGCTGAAGAATAAATAGTTAAAATTACTAAAAATACTATAGCATAAAGAGCGAGGTATTTATCTCCTCCTAAATACCTCGCTCTTTATGCTAAAGTATTTTTAGCATCCCTCATATGCATAATAATCTCTGTTCGTTTTAAGTTTCAAAGCTTTCAATGCTTCCAATTGAAAAAACTTTTCCATGTTTATTTTTTCATTGTTTTTTTATAGTAATTTTAGAAAATCCTGCGCCCTTTTCATTGAATTTCTGTTCTCCCATGACATATTTCTCCAAGGAAAGATCCTCCCACATAGCCCCCTCCCCTCAACCGCACCCCAAAAGCCAAAAAAATCCCCTGAAAACGTCTCTACACTTCCCAATAACCATTATTATATGTAAACACTGGTCGAATTTTGTAACTTGCAGCCCCTCCCCCAGGGACTGTGGGGGAGTAAGTCATTCCCAAAGACATAATTATTATGGTTTTTGACAATGTGGAACGAAATGGCTATCTCAAAATTTTGATCCGTTGACTTTGGAGAAAAAATGAGCGTTGGAGGGGGCCTAGGTGCCCTCCAAATTTTTTGATCACTTAAAAAGGGCACTAGAAATTTTCATTTCCGTTAGAATCAGTCCTCTTGCGACATCTAGGACCACTTGGTCGATACGATAACCCCTGGGGAAAAAAAAAACAAAAAAAAACAAATAAACACGCACCCGTGATTTGCCTTCTGGCAAAAAATACGAAGTGTGCAAAAATACCTCACAGAAGCACTGAATAAGGCTATTGACTTGGACGCAAAATCATGCGTCCTGCTTATCTTGGTATAATAAGATGCGTTTCCAATCCCCCAATGAATTTGAGTAACGCACTCCAACAAGCTTTCGTTTGACAGCAAGGGCAACTTAGTGAAATCTATGACTATTTCAATGATTTTCGGATGTGAGGGGTACACAATTGAGGAGTTTTGTTCCCTTCCAATTAGGTTTTTCCATTCTCAGGAATTTTGCCATGTTGCTAAGATACCCATTATACTGGTTCATTGTTTTCAGTGCGCCAGAAATCATACAAATCATAAGAACAGCCCTGGCGCATCTTCCCTTAAATATACCATGTATAAACATCCAGATGTCTTTTGTTATAGATGAATATGTCCTCAAATAAGAAAGCTGATGAAAAGCTTACGAGTTGTTGTGAACTAATAGTAACTTCTTGGAATATTGACGGTGGTTTTCTAAACCAACTCCTGCTAATTGAAAATCTACTTTGCTGTAATGACGTTTTGTGCTTTCAGGATCTATTGTCAGGATCTATCGTCTCTCTTAAAACTTAATGAGGGCATCTGCGTGTTTGAGGTTCATAGGATGATTTCAATTATAGAAAGTCCTCTGGAGGCCCTTTCTTGGTTTTCATCTCCCAGCATCATTACACTTTGTAAATGAATTTTTTTTGGCAGTTGAACTCGCAGATCTAATTATCTATTCATGCTACTAATTCACAAACTACCAGGACATTGAATCTGAAGAAAGGTTCAGTCAACTTATAACAGATTATAGCACCTATAGCAGCTTCATGCAGCAATGTCCGTTCGAAGTAATTACCTTGATAGTGTGTGGAGACATTGATTGTGATCTTAATCATCAAGATTTTCAAGGTAATCCACGATTACAAATCTTTATACTTGCTCTTCCCGATTTGCAGGTTATTAGGAATAGTTTTGCTTACACCTATATTCACAATTCAGTAACTACTAGCTCGTTTTACTTTCAGCTATGCTGTAGCGGTGTTACTGCTGTCAATCCTAGCCATGTTGATCTCAGTGTTATGGCTGCCGATCACTTTCCCGTAATAAACAGTTTCGTTATTGACGACCCAATTCCCACAAGCATTAGGGCAGTCAAAAAGAGGCAAGCGAAGTGCAACTGGAAAAAAGTTATACCTCTTTCACTTGGAACTTGACTTAATTTTAGATAAATTAGAATTAGTTTCTTCCTATTGCAGAAGTTTCTGGAGCTATTTGACAGCTAAAACAGATCCCGGTATCTACCAAACGTTTGGTATCTACCAAACGCCGCTTATAAAAGCTCCTAGTAAAGCATAAAGCTACAGCAACGGACCAAAATAGAGGAGACCTACGGGAAAATCTGCGTGAGATTAGGAGGTTTATGGGAAAGTGGAAATCCCTAGCGGATAATTCACACTCTGTCCTTCCCAGTGATAAAGGGTGGATCAGATATTTCACAAGGTATTTTTGCACACTTCTTGCCGTCAAGAACAACCCACCAATCGTTAGTCAGATACTTTAAATTCACTGAATTGGAGCAAGAACCACTGTCAACACGTTCTAAATTATATTTATGAGCATCGAATGTGTCAAATCCTTTCGGAGGTTGCTTAGGAACAACAAAGTTGGTTGGCTTTCAAGGCTCAAGTTTGCTTTCTGGAGTCAAGTTCAATTTGCTTAGAACAGACCGAAAGAATTAAGGCGACCCTTTAATTCCTCGACAGTGGAAAAGAACTAATTTACTTGACAAGTTAGAGTGGCTGTTACTTCCCCAGAAATTATGGGGACTTTATTTGGTTCATGCGTCGCACAGCCGTAAGGATCACGGATGCGTATCTATAGGTTGTGTTTTTCTTCTTTTTTTTTACCCATGGATGATTGTATCGAACCAATAGTCCTTGAAGATTGGAAGAGAATCAAACGGAAATAAACGGTTCCAGTGTCCTTTTTAAACAGCACTTGAAATTTTTGTTGCACAGGGGGTCAGGTAAGTGGAACATTACCGGCATGACTTGAAAAAGCTTTTTCAACGTATAGTAAAGAGCAACATTAAAATTGAAAATAAACGAAAATTATTCTGTACATGAGGGGAGCTGCCCCTTTGCTCTATAAGCTAACGTCAAGTTTTTATTAATTAAGGGGAGCTGTCACTTCGCTCTATAAACTAAAGTTATGTTTGTTAATTAAGGTTTTTAGGGAGGGGATGGTTGTTTAACTTTAAAGGAGGCTCATTCGGTTGAAAATTGGAAGTTTTCGTTCCCTTTTGAGAGTCAAAAACGATGAAAGGTAACTACCCCCCCTCCCAACGACAACCCCTCTTTTCACCAAATCCATCCGATTGAAATTATGAAATAGGTTTTTTTCAAAATAGTCCAAAGAACAAATCACAATGCGTCTAGGGTTGGCACAATTTTCCAGTGCCATGGGAATACAGTTTTAAGTAGTGCGCTGGGGGCACAGAAGGTTCTTGTGCAATCCCACCTACACAACTTTCAATTCACAAAACACACTATTCTATACTATTCTATACAATAGAATAGTATAACAATAGAATAGTATAATTTACAAAAATTAGTGCTTGTTATTGCAATTTTTCTGCCGCGATGTCGCAAAGATTTTTGAAATTCAAGAATTTTAGAAAATAGAATTGTAAAGTCCCGTGGTGGCGCAGTGGACTTGACCTTAGCTTGGTAATACGGGACCCAGAGATCGAATCACGCTGCAGGAATGCACTGCAGGGCCGACGCAGGGACCTTGGTAGTCAAGAAGCGTCGTTAATTGTTAAATAAAATAGAATTGTAAATATTCAGTGGTTGGCCTCTTCTGAAGAAAATATACTATACAAATAAGAGTAGTACAACTAGATTCCTATGGTATGCTATTTCTAAAGATTATGACCACTTTTCTGATAATGCCCCCTCGTTTTCATGGTCAAAGATATAGCCTAATGAATAAGCAAAAACAAAGTGCAAGAAGACAATTTGATTTCTACTTTAGAATATGTAGTATTTTTCTATGAATAAGATTACCGTATTTCCTTCCATTGTTATCCACTTTGAAAATCATTTCAGACTACACTTATATTCACAATACTCTTTTCACTTAGGTACTAGGTACTAGGTACTAGGTACTTAGGTACTAAATTCCATCAAGTCCAAACTGTCAAACCTGTTCTAAAACAGAACCAAGGATATTTCACCATACCATTTAAGGGAAAAACACATTAATAGGGCTACATCTGAGACCATCAAGGGTTCTAGATATAGTCCAAAGTGGCCATAATTTTTGAAAGTCACATAAAATAAGGATTCTAATAGAACCACTTTTATTTTTAGGCTATAGTATATTTCAAACAGTTCGTGGTAACGAACTGTAGTAAGGAGCGACCCGGCTCAATAGTAAACGAAACTCTAAAAAACGGAATTTTGATGCTAAAATATACATTAAAAGAATTGAATTTTCATGCTGATTTTAAATATATAAGTTTCATCAAATTTAAACTTTGTCATCAAAAGTTACGAGCCTGAGAAAAATTGCCTTATTTCGAAAAATAGGGGGAAACATCCCCTAAAAGTCCTAGAATCTTAACGAAAATCACACCATCGCATTTGGCGTATCAGAGAACCCTATAGCGAAAATTTCAAGCTATCTACAAAAATGTGGAATTTCGTATTTTTTGCCAGAAGGGAAATCACGGGTGCGTGTTTATTTGTTTGTTTTTTTTTTGTTTTTTTCCCCAGGGGTTATCGTATCGACCAAGTGGTCCTAGATGTCGCAAGAGGACTGATTCTAACGGAAATGAAAATTTCTAGTGCCCTTTTTGAGTGATCAAAAAATTTGGAGGGCACCTAGGCCCCCTCCAACGCTCATTTTTTCTCCAAAGTCAACGGATCAAAATTTTGAGATAGCCATTTCGTTCCACATTGTCAAAAACCATAATAATTATGTCTTTGGGAATGACTTACTCCCCCACAGTCCCTGGGGGAGGGGCTGCAAGTTCCAAAATTTGACCAGTGTTTACATATAATAATGGTTATTGGGAAGTGTAGAGACGTTTTCA